>NC_023171.2:14462588-14762588 GCF_000231095.2 Oryza brachyantha
CCGGCATAACCATAAAAAAGATCATTAAAAAAGCGTGAGCCGTTATTAAAACATTATAAAGTTGATGATTCCCACCAAGAATTTGATCGCCGGGTCGGGCTAATTCCATACGAATCAGTACGGAGAAGCATGTGCCCATCACTCCCGCAATGGCACCGAAGATGAAATATAGAGTACCAATATCCTTGTGGTTAGTGGAGAAGAGCCATCGGACCAGATTTGTCATTTGATTTTCGTTTGAAAACTTGAAAGCCTTATCAGAGAGGGGCTCGGGGCTGGAAGAGAAGAACCTTGATACTAAACCAAGTTTCGATAACTTCTTCAGCTTTCATTTCCTCCGTCTTCAAATCGCAGAGTTAATTCAAAAGTCCTGTTAGGTCACATAGAGGTGCAAGGCTTTATTTGAGTCCTGTTAGGTCACATGGAGGTGCAAGGCTTTATTTTGAAAATATGAAATTCAAGTGTAGGGGTGACTTGACGTTACGAGATGTTTTTCCATACTTTCCGCATTCCTAAAAACACAAGAAATAGAAACAAACCGATACCGAGAGCAATAGGGTTAATCAAAAATAGATCCGAAGTGCTCCCCGCAAAATGCATAGCAGCGAAATTTTCCGCTAAATTAGCATTAGCTAGGTCGCCTACTCCGTACTGGAACGCTTCACTTGCAGTGCCATTCATTGCTAAGTCCTTGTGCTGTTTAACCAGAAAATCAATATCATCGCTATTATGATGTACCCGTTCGGCTACCGCCCTAAAATTAACACCTCGGTGATCCCTGCCGTCACTACGAATTAAATCTTTCATTTGGTTCTCGATAGATGTTCTCAACACACCTCGGACATAATTATCATTTGGACTCTGCAATAGCTCATTAAGATAAAGGAAGCGGATCTCTCTCTCTGGGGATGGTTGGTTCACGGAAAAGGATCTCGGTGGGGATGGTTGGTTCACAGAGTCAAAGGACTCAAGCGGGGATGGCTGGTTCACGGAGGAAGAGGAGGAAGGACTCCCACTCCCAATTAATCCCTCAGCAGAAGAAGAAGAAGGAGTAGGAGTAGGAGAGTCCAGACTCGAATTGACAGACAAATAGGAAGATGAATGCGGGCTGCTAGTCGCACTTCCTCCCGAAAGATCAAAATTCTTAATCCCGGTCTCCAACACCTGCATTTCTTTACCTTTAGAAGAACCTTGGTTCGTCATTGTCATTTTATTTCTCGTTTTGATTTCAAACCTTATCAGAGAGGGGCCACTTAAGGCTGGGTTTTATAGCGTCGAACATGACTGAACACCCACACAATCTCGATTTTACACAGCAACACTTTCAACACTGCCAAGTTAAGTAACGACTTGCATACAGGGGACCCACCTAGTGCCCCAAGGGCTGACTCTTCTTTCATTATCTACGATTTTTTTGTTTTGCCTGATCTAGATTACAGGATGTCCGAGAAGACAGGCTTTCTCTAGTGAAGAGTTAGGTGGATTTGTGGTTGAGTAGAAATGCTGGTAGGAAATCGGGCTTGGGAAGTAGAGGAAAGAGGATGTCTAATAAAATCACTGGAGTGGCGAGAGACCTTTCTCTTTTCTTAGCCAGGCAACCTGGAGGACAGCAATGCCAAATCCTATATCAATTTTATCACAAGACCCTGAGGCGGAAGTTGGAACCGCTTCTCGAACAGGAATCACAGACGTAACTCATGCTCTTGTTCTTTTTTTTTACTCTGTTTTTTTCGCAAGATGGATGGACAAGAAACGCTAGTTTTCAATCAGGCCGAACTGTTTGCTTCTTCTTAACTGAGAAGCCAACCCAGCCTTAAGTGAATAGTGCAAGCATCTGCCATCAGCATCATTCCTAATAGTTTTGCTGAAATAAGTGTAACTGCCTTGTACCCGCAGCAGGAGGATCTTCTCTCTATGGATTCCTGAGAAATGGAAAGTACCATTCTATACCCCTTCCCTAGCTTAAGCCCTATAGACCAGTGTAGTTATACTCCCTGATTGGTAGAGCTTGGACCACCTGTTTGATAAGCACCTCTTTTTGCCTTCGACATGGAGCACCTCTTTTCTGGCATAAGACAATCTCTTCTCGCACCAGCCCTACCTACATCAGTGATTGCTCGAAAGAACTTATTAATATAGAGGGAAGCCGCCTGGGCTGAAATGCTAGGAAAAGAAGGGTTTCAAGTCTGTTCCCATTCGGGAATTGCATATTAGAAGAAGTGATGTTCACTAGCATTTGAAATGGAAGATACCGACTACTGATGGAAGAAATCTGGAACTGAGCACGGGCAATAGCTGACAGAACTTCACAGACCACAGAGAATAGGGCGCCCATCTCTTCACTTTCTTAATTATGACAGTCAAGTTGAATCGATTTGACGGGGTTTCTTAGCCGTTTTTCCAGTCTCTGTAAAGAAAGTGCCATCAATTGGATGAAAGAATCCCGCCCTCTAGTCGAGTGTGAGCATGCAAAATTGGAGTGCGGCTCAGGATCTTTTTGATCTCAAGATGATGCCACGGTTAAACCCAGCTACATGGTCGCGGGACGTGTTGGATGCAGATATCATGAGCAAACGGGAGGCGGCAATTGCAGTCTCTGTAATGTGGACCATCTGGGGGAGCCGAAACAGCTACAACCATGGCGATGTCAAGTACCAGCCGTTGAGGTCTGTTGAATTGGTTGATGAGCTCATTAAATCTCTAGAGATTCCAGCTCAGGAGGAAGCCCCATCGGCTGTGGTTCAGAAGTGGGCTCGACCTGCTTTGGGATGGATGAAACTGAACACTGATGGAGCACTGAACTTGCAGGATGGAGTTGCGGGTGCAGGAATTGTTGCACGGGATAATACAGGAAACTTTGTCACTGCTGAGTGTCGAAGATATGACCATATCAGTGATCCGAGCACAGTGGAGATGCTGGCGTGTAGAGATGCAGTCATGTTAGCACTGTAAATTTGTGTAACCTATTGATGAAGCGTGTTAACCTCCACGATGGAGGCCGCCTTGTATATATTGCCTTCTAGGTCGGTTACAGGTGAAGCCATCTGCTACTTGATCTCCTGAAGGAACAAACCGAATATCCAGCAACCCTTGAGACACTTGTTCACGCACAAAGTGGTAATCCACTTCTATGTGCTTAGTTCGCGCATGGAAGACTGGATTTGCTGATAAGTAGGTCGCACCAATATTGTCACACCACAAGCATGCCGCCCGCGGCTGAGCTATGCCGCGTTCCTTGAGTAAGGTTTGAACCGAAATAATTTCTGCAGTAGCATTTGCCAAGGCTTTGTATTCTGCTTCGGTACTTGATCTTGAAACAGTTGCCTGCTTCCGAGCATTCCAAGAAATCAGATTAGCTCCCAAGAATACTGCAAACCCTCCAGTGGACTTGCGATCATCCGGACATCCTGCCCAATCAGCATCTGAGAACGCACTTACTAGAGTTGAATCTGACTTGCAAATTCGAAGACCAAGTCCCAAGGATCCTTTGAGATATCTCAATATGCGCTTAACTGCTGTCCAGTGCAATGAAGTGGGAGCATGTAGATATTGGCAAACTTTATTTACCGGAAAAGCTATATCCGGTCTGGTCAATGTCAAGTACTGTAACGCACCAACAATACTTCGATACCTTGTAGAGTCCTCCGCACCTAGAGGCTCACCTTCTTTCGCCAATAATTTATCTGTTGCTGATAACGGTGTATTGATCTCCTTGCAGCCATGCATGCCGACACGTTTTAACAGATCAGTAGCATACTTCTCTTGAGTCAAGATAATTCCATCATGAACTTTATTAACTTCTATGCCCAATAAATAGTGCAACGCACCAAGATCCTTAAGGGCAAATTCTTCTTTCAAATCTTGAAGTAATGCCGAAGTTGCTTTTTCACAAGAACTAGCAACAATGATGTCATCAACATATATCAACACAAATATGGAGATTGTACCTTTCTTGTAAAAGAAGATCGAAGCATCTGCTTTTGACGGTTGAAATCCAAGATTCTGCAATTTCATGCTTAGTCTGGAAACCCATGCTCTTGGTGCCTGCTTGAGACCATAGAGTGCTTTATCTAATTTACACACATAATCCAACTTTGACTTGTCTTCATAACCAGGTGGCTGACGCATATAAACATCTTCTTCAAGAACTCCATGAAGAAAAGCATTTTGAACATCTAGCTGTCGCAAAGACCATCCATTAGAGACTGCTAGTGACAATATTAGTCTAATTGTGGCCGCCTTGACTACAGGACTGAAAGTCTCTTCGTAGTCAATACCATAACGTTGCTTAAACCCTTTAGCAACCAAACGAGCCTTGTACCGATCAATAGTACCATCAGCCTTCCTTTTTATCTTATAAACCCATTTGCAATCAATCAGATTGCGTCCCTGAGTTGCGGGAACCAAGTGCCATGTGTTATTACGCATTAAAGCACCATTCTCTGAATCCATTGCTCCCTTCCAATTTTGATCATCAAGTGCCTAATAAAGGTTTCGCTCGACGACCCTGTATCCATTCTCGATTAAAGCACGGAGAGTTAGGTTTATTATCTCCAGTTTGATGCTATCTTCTCCACGACTTGGTTCTTATGGATCTCCTCCAGGTCCTAGGCATCTTGTCTCTAGCTCTGCTCTCTATCGGTAGTCAAATCAGCACTTTGTCTTTGCCTGTCTCTGTCCATTCCTTCAACACTGATGGACTCGGAGTAACCCCTTTAAGAAGAAGCATAAGACCTCAAGCGAGGAGATAGAATAGAAAGAATGATAGCCAGTTCTTTGAAAGTGGGAAGAAAGCCAAGGATACGGTGGTGTGTAGGGTCTTTCAAATCAATCAGGAAAGCGTGAGCTGAGAAGGAACACGGCTTTCCGCGCCTTAACAAGTGGATCTACCAAGAATTGCTTTTTCAGCCGTTACTTATTATATAGTAGCTCGATCCGCTCACGCATGTGATTACCCGCATGACCCAAGAAGCTACGGACTTCCTTCACTGGAGGAGGCAAGCGATCTCAAGACAGCTCATTGACGAGAGACGAAGAACGATTCCCGCTCAGACGATTCGCCGCTAGTTAAGTTACTTTTCGTCGAGTATTCCTTCTTTCCGGCATAAAGCCAGTTCTTCCTGACCTTTCGGATTGCTAACCTACATTTTCTCATTGGTTTTCAGAAACGGAACATTCAAATCAAGTAGATGTTCTAAAAAATCCACTTCTTTTCCAATGCCGATCATACCATACCGAGCGCTTAGAAGCAGAGGTACCACCCACGGCTTAAGTGGACAAACAAGGCAATCTAATCATTTTTGTTTTGGAAAGCCGGGATCAAGGCTTTGCGGAAAGGATTTGAACTCGTGATGATTCGTGTTGGCCTATGTTTCTCTGGGACTATGTTTAAAACCTTGACGAGCTTTAGCAGTATGCTTGGGGTCCAGCGGTGAACATACTCACCTTAAAGAATTTGCAAGAGGTGGCCCAAACAGTACAAAACCAGACAACTACTGGGAAGAGTGGCTGCCCAAGCATTTCTGGATGCTCTTTTGCACTGACGGTGATTTTATATATCATAAGTACATATGTATATATATAAATGTTTCATTCATTTCTCTTATTTTTTATTGAAAACGATTTGTATTGCAACTGATTGCAGGTCTGGAACTACGAGCATACTTTTCCAGAGAGAGTCCTTGTTGGCTCAAGTTGAGACCGTAGCGCAAGCTCATCAAAGAAGGAGGTGTGGCCTTTGTAAGCCTATTTTACATCTACAAGGCACTAAAGCTTCAACTTTTCTGGTCATTGTACCATTCCGAGGGACTTTGGGCAAGATTCCTGCAGGCCAAGTACTCTGACAATCTCTCTTTTGCTGCTGCTAGACATAAACCAGGTTGTTCCAAGAATTGGCATGAAATGCTTGAGATACGATCTTCATTTTATTACAATACTCATTTCTGGTTGGCAGCGGGTAACTACTTTCTTCACATCTAATTGGTCTGGGATAGGTGCTTGACTCAATTACTTCCAGCCTGATAGATGGCGCGTTCATTTTCTTATAAGCACCTCTCTATTCAAGATGCATTCAACATGGGCAGCAGATTAAGTGATTTATTATTGTCCCTTCCTCTAGAGGAGGTGATACACCATATCAGTCCATATTCCATGCTTTGCTGGTGAGAAAGATAAACTACTTAGGATCCCCGACAACCATGACATCTTCTCAACGAAATCTGCTTTTTATGTTATCAGAAGGCCAACGGGTGATTCCAGCGCGATCCACTTTAGAGGGAATAGGTCCCGATCTTTCTAGTCTCTCTTATTGCCTTTCCTTATCCAAGTCATCCAGCCAGTGTGTTCTTATTTTCAGTGCCATTCTGCGTGGAAAAGAGCTTTCTTCGAACCTCTGGTGTCCGCCGTATAATATAATATCCGTTCAGTCGTGGAAGACCCGTTGTCAATTTTCAAACTGGCCTTCCGCTCCTCTCTATTTTGGGGAGAAGGTGTATCCTGGCAAGTACTTTAATGAGTATACTGTGCTTGGAAATGATGTGTGCATTGTCGATAAGCAGGTTGTGGCTCTGTATCGTGAAAGAGTTGAAAAGCTGGCAACTTGACTCAAACAGTTTGTGTGCCGGGTTTGTGCATTGCCCTTGTACATCAGATGATAGAAGATGATGGAAAAGAAACCACTTCCATTGCTAGCAAAGCTCAGGAGGGATGGAATTTCTTCTGTTGAATCAAATCAGTCATACGAAAACTTTCAAGCAGACTCACCGTTCTTATCTCTATCTTTTTCTTAAGCTTTAAGTTGTTTGTGTTAATTCATTGCTTAATTCCACATGGGAGGGAACAAGTTAAATACTACTTTTGCCAAAGAGGGAGAGATCCTGCTCTGATTACTGAACCGGTATGGACGTTTCAGCTGCTGATAGCTTATGGTATGGGCTATACGAGAAAAGTGCCATGCTTATGTTCCACTACTCAAGCTGAAAAAAACTAGTTGCATTCACTGAATGAAAGCGATTCTACTACACTAGGGAACTCTCGGGTTGATCAACTCACCTAGCTCCGATAATAGTCAACTCACCTAGTGACATTCGTTGGTGCCGATTCGACATTTCGTAACGTCAAGTCACGCCTACACTTGAATTCCCCTATTTTGATAGGAGTTTTGAAATGAACATAAGCCTTGCTTTTCTTCTGATTCTGATTCAGTCCAAAGATAGAGACAAAAGAAAAGGTAATTATTGAATCGGACTTGGCTTCTTTTTCGGCATGGGCAAAGGTTTGGCAATTTCACCATTAGCAAAGGTTTAATCGGTTGACGGTATCCTTGGGGAAAGGCACCTGCTTTTAGCAATGGTTGTTATTAGCAAAAGGAACACTTTACTCGGCTTGTAGAAAACTCTGCACTAGGCTGAAGCAATTAGTCTCCCGTGTCAACTACTCATTTCTGTTTATCGATTTTCTATGCTTTCGTTCCTCTAAGGAATCCCTCCTACGACTTAGACTCAACTTGGACTGCTGCTTGAGATTAAGGAACCCGCTCTGGCACCTAGGAAAGAATGCTTAGGATAGGAATCGTGCTAGGAATCGTGAACAGGAAAAGCTAAGACCGGTTATGCCGAGAGGAAAGAAGCTTGTTAGGAATGGCCATTGATTCTCTTTTCAGTGAGGGATGCCCAGGCAGGGTATCAGGAACGGATAGAACTCTTATTCCCAGCTGATGATTCTTATTTCCCTATTCACTTAGTAGGAGAGGAGCATGGCCAACCAATCACATCTGTAGCTCGAGAAACATCTCTTGCTTTCGCTCGCAGTTGTCCGATACTTGCTTGACTAGTAAAATAAGCAAACCTAATACCTTCATGTGGCTGATTACCAAACCATGCTTCAAACGGTGTTCGGTTCAGAACTGCCTTTGTCGGACTTCTGTTCAGAATAGAAACAGCTGTATTAACTGCTTCTGCCTAAAAAGTATCAGGCATACCTTTCTCCTTAAGCATTGACTTCGCCCCCGGAAGCCATCGGCATAACACCCGGCATCGATACCCAGTCCTGAGTGAAAAAGATACCGCGACTACGATCTTTTTGAATATAATCATCACGAATAAAATCAACAAAACCTCAATTTAGTGTTCCCCTTCCTCGCTTCCCCACGCTATCCCTCTTTCATTCTCCTACACCGTCATTGGAAAAGTGAAACAACTATTACACATCCGCAGCAAGGTTCGCTATCGCTGTTCCGCTATTGGATTTGGAACCACCCTTTCCGAGGGTAGCATTAGTTTAGTTTAAGCAGATTTCCCTTGCCCGTGCCTTATCGCTATCCAGGGCCGTTGATAGGATTCGATTCTCAAAGTCAACCTCCAAGGAAGCAAAAACCTTTCCCCGGGGCCTAGGATCGGCTCATCAGCCGTAGCCTGACCGTAAAAGGAACTAGTCAAAGCTCTCGGGTCATACTTTCCACTGTTTCTTTCCCACGGGTCGTCTCTGTATAAGCTGGGAGTCAGTCGGTGGTTAAAGCACCAAGCAGCAAGCATTCATCTTCTTATTATTAAGTGTGCTTGTTAATAGACACCTTTGCTATGAGCGTAGGAAGCAGCAGCCTTTTTTCATCGTACGTCAGTAGCTGCTCTCTTTCAATTAGTTCCATGCTAGTATCAGTTAAGTCAGTTAGCAAGGGCGCTTAGCTTCTTATCATTTAGCAAGAGATAAATCTCCCCGTTGTTCGATCGTACAAAAGTTCATTCAAAGAAATGCTTGGCGATAACTGTTTGTTTATTTGCGGATCAAAATAGATTTCTTTAGGAGAGGAGATAAGCCTTGTGCTGGTTTTGCTTTCTATTTTACTTGTTTCTCAAAACAGCTTTGACTCTAGAATGCTGTGGGTCGATAATAAGTTGCAAATTGACAATTTATAATGCGTTATCAGACTCAACCAAGCGAAATGCGAAAAGCCTTAACTAGTAATCCTAAATATGGTATGGCCGGCCCGCCTGTAAGCTTACTTACTTTTTACTCATACTCATCAACTCCAATATCCGTGCTTTATCTCGCAGTACTTCTTCGCTTATCCAGTGGTGGGTCGATAGTAGGAGATATGGGTGGTAGTCCAAAGATTGGATATGGAATGGGTTTCGAGGATTTCCAAGAGCAGATTTAAATCTGTGTTATGGTTTCAGGGTTTGTCAACCAAGTGCAGGAAGATGGAAATATAAATGATATCGGTGAAGATGCAGCAACTAGCACAAGTGCCTCCAATTGCACATCAGGAGAAGATGTCACTACAGATCCTGCAACCTCAAGAGGGAGCAGCCTGTCCGTCCTATTTTAAAGACTTTGGATTTTTTCTCCGTTCACTTACAATAAATAATATATTTTGGGTCGATCTGAAAACCTTATTCAGAGTTCGCTTCATTCGGAAGTAAGTCAACTTCTTCACTGGGATGCCAAAGGACAGGAGACATTCATTCACAAGTAGGGTTTCGGACAATTAATTCATTCAATCCTTAACTTCAATGCGGAAAGCACATCCTCTCTTCTAGAACCAAAGAACTTGCTTTGCTATAGGACTCTCAACCCTCTTCTACAGCGCTTCCCTCTCCGACGAAGAGGGGACTCCCAGCCAACATCAAGATTCGTTGAAACGTACCTTTATGCAAACCTCTGAGCGACCATTGCCCCTTGGATGGACTCGAACCGTTCATTCTCGCGCGGGTACTCTATACTATGGATGCGTTTGGCTTTGACACTACTTATATTCGACAAGTATTACACTCGCTTCAATCTCTCCACTCGCTGGATTGGATTTCCGGTTTTCTATCGCCCCTTAGATGGTTTTACAAAAACAAGCTAGTTCACAACCGATTGGCTTCACTTACCATTTCTGGTGCGGTCTGCTCTCCGTCATAACATATTGAGGCAAAGACATACCTTGTTCAAGGGCAGCCTATCCTAACTATGATGCGGTCAATCGATAGAGCAAACCTAGTGATTCCAGGGTCGGATGTGAATTCTTCCTTCTAAGCTCGTTTCCAAACGTATGAAAAACATGTCCATGAGTTAGGCCGGGTATCCATCAAACCAAGCAACAGAGTCTGGTGTATAGATTGATTATTGAATGACAGGAACTACTACTACTGCTTAGCTTGCCACTTATTACTGGACTTATACAGGTGCAGGTACTTATCACCCTTACTCCAAGCCTGGTCTTTTTGACCAAGGACGACCGACCTAGTAAACTAGGGCCGAGGCCAGCTTATTCAACCTCTTAGTCAGCTTGTATTGAGCGAGCCTACAAGAATTTAGAAAAGATCCCCTAGCAAACAAGAGAAGAAAACAAGCCTGAAGGCACGAAGTGTCGCTGCGCGCCTCGGATTCAAAAAGAGTGGCTTCTCTATGACTATGATAGAAAGTGCTCTAGCTAAATAAATAAATTAGACTCTAGAAATTCTCGGAATTCAAAGGCATATCTAGGAAACCCACAGGGGATTCTTGTAAAATGCTTGGGAATGAAAAAGCAAGGAAATCCTTCTCTAGCCATTGCATCTTTATTTGCCAACGTTTCGTTCCTCTAAGGCTTGTAGCTGTACTGCCTGTTTCAATCTCTTATGTAGGATCCTACTATAGAGGGCGCAGCAATTGCCATAGTAGTAAATATATTACTAAGATGAGTGTAGCAATAGGGAGGGCCAAGATGGTCTCCTTCTTCTTTCCCTTATTCTCACCTTATTATTATATTATTTCATTAAAAATACTCAATACTGATAAATCTCATATGGAAAATAGAATATCTAGGTTGGGCTTACTGCCTAATAAATCGCGGTTTTCCGCCAACAGACGACATCCATCCCGAGAAGTGTGTTTGCTCTAGCAGAGCTTGAAATTGAACTCTATCTACTCAATAAAAGGCCCAAGGCGCTGCAACAAATGATTTCTAGGGGTCATGAACCCAATATCGTGACCTATACTACTCTCGTGGATGGGCTGTGCCAGAAAGGGCTATTAGACAAGGCAAATTTCTGCTGCATTTCGTAATAATCTTCCCAAGAAGCTTCTTACTCAGGTCATTTATCTCACCTTGACTAACACAGTGTACGCATTCCCCTTGAAAGCCCCAAGCGCCGATCCAGAATCACCTTTGGCTCTATCTTCGACACTCCTTCACACCACCTACACTCCGAGAGCAGGAAATATCAGTCCTAGAAAGCTTGTCTCGCACCTCGTTCTACTACGGTGGGAAGCTGGACATTAGAGCATTCGAGACGGAGACTCAGTCCACTTCCACTCTGCGCGGAATAAGAGGCAAGAAGCAATCTCAGTTACAATGGCAAAAAAAAGAAGTTACCGTGGCTGAGAGTTAGGACTAAGAAGCTGCTTGGGGCGTACCAGATCTTAGATCCTATTCCATCTCATCTTCATTCGAGCTCTTTGGTAAAGCCACAACAATTGCAGAGTGTAACGAAAGTGAAGCAAGTCACAATTGGCGAGTTTCACGTCAGTGATTAGAAACATCTACTCGGCCGGAGCCGTAGACTACCTATTTCAATTCCTTCCCTCTTGCCTGCCTATGTCTTTTGCCTTATCAATGAAGTAAGTTCTGCTTCCAATTACATAAGTATTTGTGTCTCCATCCGCATGCATATATAATACCTTCGAACTTGACCTTGAAAGTGATTAGTTCGGGCAAGACCAATAACAAATAATGAAATCAACTCAGAAATCTATGGAACAAAAATGAGTTGCCTAGATTTAGAATATTGAGGCTAGTTGTCTACAACAGACATCTTTAAGCATTCATGCAATTTACATAGAGGAAAAATCAATCCACATCCACATATAAGATATTCCACAAAGGACACCACTGTGCGACATAAAGATCGGATCAAGTTATGATTTTCTCATTAAGAAAGAGTACCCGAGAAGAATAGATATGATCCGGAAACACTCTTATTCGACGAGGCGTAGAGCGTTTGACTTTCTTCTTTACAATTTCCTTAATGCGCATGAATGAGAGATTACAGCACTTAGTATGAGCATATCGGCCTAGCTTCTTAGCCATAAGAATAGTTCTACCTACCAAGTCAACCCTACTCTTGCCCACAAGAAATTCTTATTAGATACTCAATTCTTCATTGACTAGCCCCCCCAAGCAATTACCTATGCCCTCCCTAGCTTATCCATAAGAAGAGACATATCTGAATAGATAGTATTAGACCACTTCTCACAAGCCCAGTCATACATAAAGGAGGATTTCTTATAGGCAAAAAGAAAACACATCTATATCGGCGTCAAGAGTTACCCAAGTCCGAAGTAATGCGTCTTTCTATCTAGTCCAACATGCTTACCCAAGACCCAACTTCTTCACTACTTGACCTACTTTCTATAACTCCCAGACTCTGCTTATTATGCCCGAAGGAGCGTATTTAGACTGAATAAGTAAATAAGGCGCGGAGCGATAGAACATCTCTCAGTTCACTAAGGATGAAATACTCTTGCTAGCTTTCTATCAACCACACTTCAATCTAATCTTTGTCTCCACCCTTCCGGTTCGGTAGCTAACGAAAGGAGTTCTTTCGCCAAGAACAAGCAACGGCGAGCTACCGCGAAAGCCGTTGCGCGTTAGTCACGCGCATACGTTTTCTTGGTTGAGTGAACATCGGAATTCCACGGGGAAGAATTGGAATAGGAATAGGTCAAAGTGCCCATGTTACAGAGGACGCCGTGCCTATTCTTTTCTCATCGAGTTCTAGAGGAATGCAATAAAATAATAAAGAAAGATCTTGATTTTCTCTTTCCTTCCTGCTTAGGAAAGTTCGAGTTGCCGGGCCTCAGAGCCAATTCCTTAAGGAAAATCTGGTTTCTTACTTTATTTGTGTGGGGACCCATATTTCAATATGTTCAATTAACCTCACACCGGACTTTGTCACTTTGAAGCTATAAGGTATCTCGTACAAATACGCAGGAGTCAGGACTCATCTAACTACTCTTTCAACTATCCCTACTCTTACTTAAACTGTCCCCCTAAGAAGTCATCAAATGGTAACACGACGCCGGGTGTGGCAGGGATCGAAAAAAAAAGCATTAGCTCATTCGCAGAGAGAGAATGAGAGAAGGTGGATAATGGTTAGGGATGTAAGTACTATAGTTTGGTAGGTTTGAATTGTGTGGCCAGGGGTATTGGTTACGATTCCAGTGGTCTTCAGGCGAGTTGACAAAACTACCCCTATGCGAAAAGAATGAAGCTGATGTGGTTGTTCCAATTTATGAAATTGACTTGCTCTTCTCTCGATTGAACCATTGCAACCAAGGATTGAAAAAAACTTCTATTTACTCGATGGTTGCTGTTTCCATGTGATAGATTTTTCCTACGGAAACGTTTCCTTTTTTGTTAGAAACCCAGCTCTTTCCTTTCCCTTCCTGACCATGAAACAGGCTAGCGCCTTTTATGAACTCTTATCCAAAATCTCTCATCAATCAAAGTCTGTTCCTTCTACTGCACCTCAAGCACCTCCGGTTCAGGTCTTTTATGATTGTGACCAATTTCCTGGCCCGTTGGAAGGCCAAAGCAGCCCAAGTGATTGATCTCTCCCCAGAAAAGGAACAAGTTCGGATAATGATGAATAACATGAGTAGGCAATACCATGACTATTTCGATTTCCAAGCGATGACCACGCTCTTTGATTGAAGCAGCCACTCGTATTGAAGATGCTATCTACAATGGGACTCATGGATCACAGGTCAAAGAGGCAGATCCAAAAGGAAAGAAGATAGCCCTGGGGGGAACAAGCAAGAACAGTGAAGTGAATATCTTGTCTGACGGAAAACCAAAGACACTCAGGACTTTCACTCCGTTCGGCATAACTCTCAGCCGCGCCTTGGAAAATAAGCTTAAGAAGCATGCTGTACTTCCTCCTGCCAATATAAACATGATCGAGCCAACATTGTCGAGTTGGTAGTCTCTGACTCCCTCCTTATTACGCCAGCCGGAGAAAAGGGAGAAACCGATGGTAGAGACATGACTGGAATCCAGGAGACTGACGAGATTGAGCCCCCACCTCAAGTTCATATGCTTCCTTGCGCTAGAAACCAATACGCACGTACGAGGCCTACGATTCTCTAGTTGTATTGGGAAGTGAAAGACTGGCTACCAATAAAGATATGAAAGAAGCATCACTCTGTCTGTTGGATGCCCTTCTTCCTGGCAAGATCAGATCAAGAATAGCCGCAAAAAGCCTCTCCTCCTTGTACGAAGACTGGTCTACAAACTTTCCCCTTTGGGAGGAAGGGAACACCTCACTAACAAAGAAAGATCCTATTGCTAAGCGTTGATTACTTAGGACTCTCCCCATGAATACGGGGCCCACTCTACTATTTACTCCTGGGTCTTCTTGCATTATTTTATGGTGTGCTCTTTAGGAGGAGAAGAAAAGCCAAAGATCTTTGTCCTCTCAACTCGAGGCTGTAGCAGACATGAAATTGACATATGTTGCTACTTGCCAGATATACGGAAATAAGAAACAATCTGGTGATCGGCGTGCTAACAGATATCTTGAACTTGAGGGTGAAGTAAGTCATTTCTTCCGAGAAAGAAATAAGAATTGGAACATTTTGCCAATTACAAGATACGACATATCTAAGATGTTTTTTGTTCAATTTTACGAGACTAGTTCAGTTGATGTTTACTTCAGTAGTTAACATTTAATTAGAATGAAATCTCCCAAAAAAATGGAATTGCTTCAATTCAATTCCAATTTGAATTTTAAACTACAGTTACCCCGGTCTGCGTGTGGCATACATTGATGAAGTTGAAGAGAGGGATGGTGACAAGGTGAAGAAGGTCTTTTATTCAGTTCTAGTAAAAGCTCTCGACAATCATGATCAGGTAGGCATACCCACAAAGTAGAAGTCTTTACCATTCCAAACCTATGATGTCAACCTCAATAGCGCTTACACTTTGTATCCTGTGAAGGAAATATACCGTAAAAAATTGCCAGGACCAGCAAAATTAGGTGAAGGGAAACCTGAAAAACAAAAATCATGCGATCATTTTTACCCGGGGTGAAGCCCTCCAAACTATTGATATGAACCAGGTGAATTGAGTGGTTATGGTACAGGTCATGATATATGTTGCAATATGTGTTGTATTTACGAATTATCTTCAGGACAACTATTTGGAGGAAGCTTTGAAAATGCGGAATTTGCTGGAAGAATTCAACGAAAACCATGGTGTCCGTCAACCCACGATTCTTGGAGTGCGTGAGCACATATTTACCGGAAGGTAGGTTGAAAACTTTGCAGTTATCATTGCATTTTCTTCACCTTAGTTCCCAAATCAGCAACTAATTTCTGAGAATGCTG
The DNA here is from genome assembly GCF_000231095.2 of Oryza brachyantha. Lineage (NCBI taxonomy): Eukaryota > Viridiplantae > Streptophyta > Magnoliopsida > Poales > Poaceae > Oryza > Oryza brachyantha. The sequence goes on from NC_023171.2 coordinate 14,477,940, forward strand.
GATTGTAGTGTGTCGTCACTTGCATGGTTTATGTCGAACCAGGAGACCAGCTTTGTGACAATAGGACAGAGGGTCCTAGCTAATCCATTAAAGTAAGTATGAATCATTTTATTATGTCATATTGGAATGAAACAATATCCATTATTATCATACTGTAAACACTGAGTGTCTTATATGTTGCAATACGATGTTGGATCTGCTGAGCATCTGTGGTGACTATCCCCTAGAAAAAGATTGCGAGATGACCCTTTAAGGATATTCTTTCTGCCCTTGAAAATGCACATGAACATGTGTCTGAGATTACAAGTAAATAAGGTGTTACAGATTAGATCAATAATCTACATTGCTTGAAACTTTTTCTGCATTGAAGCTTTTCAAGTTTAAGCATGTTGACGGTATAAAGTGTGGCAGTACTGTCTGAGAGGGCAGAAGGCATCAGACTTGTAGTCTAAATGCTGTGTATCTGACATACTTCATTCTCTGTGCAGGGTACGATTTCACTATGGACATCCTGATGTGTTCGACAGGATTTTTCACATTACAAGAGGAGGCATTAGCAAGGCTTCCTGTGGTATAAATTTAAGTGAAGACATTTTTGCTGGTATGTGATTCTTCATGTATCTTCTTAATGAAACACGTGCTCAGGCACATTCTCGAAAGAAGTGATTCTTCATGTATTTCTGGCTGTTACCCATTTATGCTCTTGAAGGCATGGAGTTGAATATTGTTTTCAGGTTTCAACTCAACGCTAAGACGTGGAAACGTCACCCATCATGAGTACATCCAAGTGGGAAAGTCGGTCTTAATCAAATTTATCTCTTTGAGGATATTGGCTATATAATTTGAAGAAGGAAAAGCTCATAATCAGCAGAGATATCTACAGGCTTGGTCATCGCTTTGACTTCTTCCGAATGCTTTCGTGCTATTTTACAACTGTTGGGTTTTATATTAGCTCAATGGTAACGTATATAGGGCAGTAGCATGCATTATATTTGTTACTGTACAGTTGGCCGTCATGCATATTTTATCATGTTCTTGTCTTAATGTTGTGCAGATGGTTGTCATAATAGTGTATGTTTTCTTGTACGGAAGACTTTACTTAGCATTAAGTGGACTTGAGTTTGCAATTATGAAGCAAGCACGGATGAGAGGGAATCGTGCACTTCAAGCGGCTATGGGATCTCAGTCTATTGTGCAGCTAGGTCTTTTGATGGCCTTGCCAATGTTTATGGGGATTGGACTAGAAAGAGGTTTCAGAAGCGCCCTGGGGGATTTCATAATCATGCAGCTTCAGCTCTGTTCAGTGTTCTTCACTTTCTACCTTGGGACCAAGTCACATTATTTTGGCCGCACAATTCTCCATGGTGGTGCAAAATATAGAGCAACTGGCAGAGGTTTTGTTGTTCGCCATGTAAGGTTTGCTGAGAATTACAGAATGTACTCCAGAAGCCATTTTGTGAAAGGACTTGAGCTGATGTTACTGCTAGTAGTCTATCAGTTGTATGGTGATGTTGCTACGGATTCGACTGCCTATATACTTCTGGCATCATCAATGTGGTTCTTGGTTATCACTTGGCTATTCGCTCCATTCCTCTTCAATCCATCAGGATTTGAGTGGCAGAAAATAGTAGATGACTGGGATGACTGGACCAAGTGGATTAGCAGTCGAGGTGGCATCGGGAAGTAAGATGCCAACCCCTTGCTTTTAGTTGACGTTAGTCAACAATAGAATACCTTTTACCGTTCATCAAGTGAACGTAGCCCTTTCGTAGTCTATGCCCCTTTATTCTTAAGTGGGGGAATCCTCTTAAAGCCGGTGATCGAGTGAGGGATTGAATTTCCATGCAGGAGTATTGGGTTTCTTGGCGTTGGATGAAGTTTCAGCCACCTGTGAGGAAGAGGGTTCAGCTTTTCCACTCCAACCATTTTTCAAGGTTGTCATTTCTTCCTTTGAAAAGAAGTATTGGGCGTCTTTATGGCTTATCTCGTGTATTCCAAAGGGTCTCAGACCCCTAGCTATTCTTCTTTGTTTACCATTCTTTACATATTTGAAGCACGGGAGAAGGAAAAAGCTGCGTACCATTAAATAATTCCCCTTTTTCGATCCTCATATTGAAGCAATAGCAGCGCATGCTCATACTCAGCCCTTTCGAGCTGAGCTTTGCTCGTGGGGATTCCTTCCCACAACATGAGACTTTCTTTGCCGTTGGTTTTTCTATTTTCTAACGAAAGGCAGAGTTATGAGCACCCTCAACGGAACACAAACTAGATTTATCAAAACAAAACTTTGGAACTCGACGAATTTGGTTACTTTTTTCCAGAAAGACAGATAAACACATCGTTTAAGACTTTCAAAGTAGACGAGATTCTCCGCATCAGTTGAATGGCTAAGACGCAACGGAATCGCTACGCTACGTTTCTTTCTATATGATAATATGCACCGAGGGGAGGAGATGCCTTAAAATTGGTTTCTTCTTTTCGAGAGTTCACATGCCAATGTTGAGATGCTAAAAGAGTTACAGGTTTTGAATCAAGCAACAGGAGAAGTCAATCCATAACAGTTGATCGTATTTGCTCCCTTCCGGATATGCGATGCCTTGGGAATGCCAGAGTTGACAGGTGCAACAGTCCGACCTCAGGGAGGAGAAAAAACCATTCCAGCACGAAGATAGGCTACACTCAAAAAGCGTAGGCCCTAGGTGAAAAACATGGTACGAAAACGGTTACATTAGTGGAGTCAGATCCCGATCAGAGCGGTCTCATCGAAATAAACATATCCAAGAAGGCAGGCACACGACTGGATATAAAAAGTGGGGCTCGAAGCTGCCATCTCCAACTAGTTGGTTGAATTCTTTAATCGACAGGTGAGGCGGAAAGTAGGTAATCGCATTCCGAAGCAAGGAGTTAGGATCGACAAAGCACCATTTCCTCCGCTATGTCTCGCTCTTCTATCAAGTGAAGAGCTCGCTGTAGCTGAACTGGAAGGCTACCAAAGGGCGCTAACCCTGTCTTTCCCAAAAAGTCTCGTCTTGTTTACTTTCCCTAGGGAGGACAAAGATTAACCAATAGTAGTCCCGAGGATTGTATGAGCAAGGTCCGAACTGTTTCTATTAGTAGCAACATGAGGAGCCCCGAAGGGAGAATAAGAAAGATTAACCGACGCCGCGTTTTCAGAAGAAGCAATTGGATAAGAATCATACGCTGTGAATGAGCAGACGAATCGACCGAGGGCTTACACACAAGAACAGAACCTAACTCTACTTCTTTTTCCTCCTCTCCTCTTTACTGCCCCCGCTATCCTATCAACAGGTCAGTCAATATCTGTAGTGGAGAAAGAAGAGTAGCCCCCCAGGTCATCAATTAGTAATAGAATAATCCCAGTAGTAGTCCTCTTGCCTAGCGGAGTCAGCCCTTAATGGGCAGACCAAAGATTGGACATCGTTGTCTAAGCGTGCTTGCTTTGCGCACCGGCACAGCTGAATGAGAATCCGCTGGCTCAGATTGAGTGGCTCACTTCCTTGAGAAGGGCTTTCTATAACTAATAAATTAGAATTGTTGACCCATATGATCTCAGGCTCATAAAGAGGATGAAGCTGATAATTTCATTCACACTTTGAGATTGAGCTCGTCTATTGAGAAAGCTCTTTCTTGATCGAAGTAAAGAATCATTGTAGTTCCTCTTTAGGCGAGCAACTTCGTTCCTATTCCCCGATTCTGAATAGGATCAGGTTGTAATGAACCAAAAATACATCGCTAAGGTTCAACCGTTTCGCTACGGTTTTCTTCCCTTTTCTTCTAAGGAATCCTGATCAAATAAAAGAAAGAAAATAAAGGCCTTATAAGCGAAGGCACCTTTCTCCGTATGGAAAAAGGAAGAAGATGCTGGTTCGGCTTCCGTTTCTAGCTCTGCTTGAGCTGCTTCGTCTGTTTCTCTTGATGTGGATGCCGGTGAGTCAGATCTCTTCTCTCACTTTCGGAGCACAGTTGGTGCTCAATTTGAAAACCGACAAAGGCGCCTGGAAAACCAACCAAAGAATGGAAGGAATGCGCAGATGTGATGGTCCTCTTCTGACGTGAATCAATTTAGCACAGAACCATTGCAACGTGTGTTGTAATGCCAACGAAAGTACTGACGTAGTAGATAGTAGATGGACGCCTGATGAAGAGTTCAGTAGGTGCCTATGTTGTGACTTCGATCGAGCCCTGGAAGGATAGGATTGTGTTTTTCAGTGAAGTATAAAGAAGGAACTTTAGAAGCGAAAGTAGGCTATTCTCGTAAAGGAATATCGTAACGGGCGACTAGGTAATATAGGAATGCCGACCCACCCGAATCTCTTGGTGGCCTTTCCCTTGGCTTCCATCACAGAAGATGTCAGCAATAGCAATCCTTCAGTCAATAGAAATCAGTAACTACACTTACCCCTACACGAAAGTAGTTTTCTAATTGATAGAGCTCGTGGATCTGTTCATTCATAGCATAGGGGTAGATTAAGCTTTTGAACAAAACAAGGATTTGCTCTATAACCCGGGAAAGGAAGCTTCTACGTGAAGTTTGCGAGTCGGGTGGTGCCATTTATAGAAAAGATTGTCAACAATCAAGTAACATATGCTCACCACTCTCGTTTCCACTGATGACTTCCCCGCACTAAAAATCATCCAGCTTTGTAGAACCTTTCAGAAGGGATAGGACAGCCGCAACAAAGAGGGCCTTTCTCGCTGGGCGGCTAGCGCATCAGATTCGAAAGTGCTTTGCTAAATCTGTTGCTTAAATATATAGATAAGTTTTCTAAATGAGATTGAGTTCCATCGGTACTGGTGGTACTGGACAAGCTCTCAGGGAATAATCTCAAGTTTATACCCTTTTGCAAAAGGGGTACCCCTCCTTCACAACATAAAAACCGACAAGGAATCGCTATCGCTACTCCCTCTATCCAAACCATACCTGTTGTTAATTGCTCAAGCCGAGCCGGTACCTTACGTGGGGGCAGCTTTAGAAAAAGCCTCCAGGGGGGTCCCGGCCCATACCTACCAAGTTTCACTGATCGCCCTAGCGAACTAAGTCCTTCCGTAGTAGGCCTAGTTTCACCTTCAAGAGAGTAACTAGCAAGATCCACCAAAAAGACGGAACTACGGGTGAGAGAAGGAACTATGATAAAGCTTTAGTGGAGGTGCGCCTTCCGGCGAACAGAAAAGAGAGATACGAAGGAGTAATGACGAAAGGTTGATTGTTCGTATGTTCAGTGATGGCGAGCCTTCAACCAATAATAAATACCTGAAAGAAGATGCGTAGGCCTTCAATCATGGTGCAATGAATATCGTAGATAGAGTGATGGAAGAAGTTCGATCTCATATAGCTAGCTGGAGTCTTTCCTTTCAAAGTGAAACGATTTTCCTTTTACGTTGAGATATTAGAATTGGATTTTCTTTCACCACTACTATCGTAACGCACAGAAAACACTGACGTTTCCGCTCGCTTTCAACCACTGCCACTTTACCTGAGCACTGTGACGCAGTCGGTCAAGTATTGAGTTTCTGCTAGTATATCAAGGACTTATGAGAACTGAAAAGAAAAAAACTAGGCAAAGGAATTCTCATAGTTCATTGAGTTAAGGGAGGACCATTCGTGGGGGGTTCGTGGAAGAGTTGGGTTCGATTCCCTTTATACGCGATGTGGCGAAAAAGACTGATTCAACGAAATATGCCATTAAGATTTAAAACGTGTCGTCTACTTCCAGGAAATGTTCGGAACAGAGAACTTTCTCTAATCCAACGCCGCATTCTCCGAAGATTGAGGAACAAGAGGAAATCCATTAAAAGAAATCTTTCTCAGAGAGAAAATCTAAACAGTAACATCAAATCACAAACTACACGAAAGTTGTCCCTTTATTATGGGGATTTACCCATAAGGGAGATGCACAGAGGAAGAGAACGAACTTCATATATCCCTTTTTTACTCAATCAAGAAACAAGATCGGACGTGATTCCGGTTCGTCTCCATTTTTGTGACACTCTTCCTCAAGCAAGGCAGCCGATAAGTCATCGAAGGGTTTGTTTGAATAATGGACTGGTAACCATTACTCATTTGAAAGTTTCCCACGGTGATCTAATATCTTTTCAAGAAAATGACGCGAGAACCCGCGGTGAAGAAATAAGGAGATCTTTCTATATCGACATATCAGTTGGAAAAATCATAGGCAAATTACTACCGGGCAGAATCTGGAGAAGAACAAAAACAGAATGGTTCCGCTTACTCACAACTCAGAGGGGATGCCGCTTACTACTCAAATCCTGGTTTTTGCAAGAGTTGCGTTCTTATATGCAAGAAGAAGACTTCGAAAGAACAAAGAAGTTTGGATCCGCAAAAGTATGCTTAGGCAGTTCCTTCGCTGAGCACAACAGAATGAAGAGGAATTTGTTTCATTTCAAATACTTCTTCTTATTGAAAAGAAGGAAGGAGGAAGAGGAATTGATAAGAACAATAGGGGAAGCGGAAAACCGAAAAAGAGCAATAAGTCCTTTTGTTTACAAGTCTTCTTTATATAGAAATTCGACCTATTGCTCCGGATCCCCGTTTACTAGGAAGATAAGAATCAAAAGGATCGAACTACCTACTCATTATTCGGAGGTGAATCATAGAACACTAAAAGCTGTGGTATCTTATGGACCTAACATAGGTCACATCCCTCACGACATAAGATTGAAAGATCTAAACCTTCCTCTTCGGAGCGGAAACGGACCTGGCCAAAACATATAAAAAAAGATCGGCCTAGTCGCTCATAGGGACATATCTATCCGGATAGAGGATAGTCTAGATCAATTTAAAAAAAAATCTCTCTCTATATAGATAGGTATCTCTGTGGATAGAGATAAAGATAGGGATCCCTATAAATCGAAATATGGAAAAAGTGCACTTTTTGACTACTACTACTATTTCTTAGACTTTTTCAAGGAAACATCGTTTTTTCGATTTTTACTGAATTGGTCGGAGCGTAGACGAGCGAGCAGAGCCCAGGAAAGAGGTCAGATCGTCATAGAGCAGTCGACTATAAGTATAAGACTGCTGGCCTGAGAGAAGGCAGTCTTTCTCGGGAAAATGGCCTAATTTATCTTCTTTCTTTTCACACGGGTGATGAAAGCACCCCGGGGGGTGATTGACTGTTCTGTTGGAGTGGCAGAACATAATTGAGTGCCCGGCCCTTCTCACTATAAGGAGACTTTGTCCCTTTGTTGCCCGATGTCACACTTGTCAGTTGGTGAAGATTGAGCATCAGAGGCCAAATGATTGTTATTCCACTTACAGTACCTCTATCGAAGCAGAACAAGTCTAATATTCCACCCCCTGTTTTCTGGGATTCTATTTCGATCCAAACCCGACACATCCACTGCACGATCCTTTTCAGCTGTAGTTCCGGGATTGGATTTACAAGGGGGGCGGGAATTCTTTGTTAGCTTTATAGCAATCCGGTTCAAAGCCAGATTGGCCCACTTATTCGAATAGAAAGAAGAGGAAGACAAACTAGCCAAGGGACAGAAAAAGGTAGAGACCAACCACCGAAACAAGGGAGTAAGGGCTAGGGGTATATGGGCCCAGAAAGGTCCGATGTATCGGTCAGCTATACCTAATCCTTCACTCAAAAACGCATCACCCTTTGTAGGATCAAGCCGAAGTCAAGCATGATCACCTACTGCAAACCCCAAATATCGTGCTCGGCGTACCTGGTCCTGAGCAGCTTTTAATCTAGAATAAGTGGAATCTTCTCGGCACTCTCCTTCATCTTCTGTGGCCCCGTCGGTCGGTACGTGCCAACCCCAACAAATCGGGGTACGACAAAGGTTCCCGTAGAGTGCTTCGAAAGGTGCCATTCCGATGCTAGAGTGATAGCAGTTGTTGTAAGCAAACTCGGCTAATGTATCTCTATGCCAATTTAGTAGGCCTGCTCATTGATGCTCTTCGGGTCGATTGTATGGGATGTGAATCGTTCAGGTAGGCATCTCGGGACCAAAAATCAGAATCAAGGGCATGACCGAAACCGGTGATTAATGCTCCACCCTCGGAGCTCTTAGAAAACTTCCTTTTCTTTGAGAAGCAGAACAAAGTACCTTTAGGAGACCTAGTTAGTGACTGGGCAGGACAGGTCAGCAGGTCTTTCATGAACAGAGGAGCCAACCCTTATGGGAGTGCCAAAGAAGTGTTCTTGTGTCCCCCCATGGGCAAGGCAATCTCGGAATAGGTGGAAGTGAGGTAAACAAGCCAAGGAGCGGCTTCGTGGACAGGGGTTCGTGGGACTAGAAATAAGAGAAGAATCAAGGCCATGCTCGGGTCTGCCCAGGCGTGGAACAATCTTCCTCTGGTACAAAGGCGCAATGCAAATTCATTGTCAAATCGTCTTCACGCCATCTGCATTCAGTTGAAGAATGTCAGAATATCAATGCCTTTCATCATGAAATCAAACGCGGAGTCTGTAACAGTTTTGATCAATCCGTCGAATTGGGTATCATAGGCTATCTTGGTTCGGGGATATCTTTGCTCTGTCACGGTACGAATGAGATAAAATGTGGGTTAAGCTGGAGATGCTACTGGTGATCGGCCATCTAGCTCTAAGCGGGCCCCTTAAGGTGGTCATCTTATTCTATCACCAACATTTTGTGTAGCTCATACAAAGTCAGCATAGCTAGCAGCTCTAGCACCCATCCCTATCGTTCTCGAGGGCGAGAGGCCAACAATCGATAAAATCTATCCATCGATTTATGCAGTTCCATAAAAAAAGGGAAGAAATTCATTGCTGAGGGATAAATGAGCCATGAACATGATGAGAAAAGCACGTGGTAACAAAATCGAATGAAAGTACTGCCTATTACTGATCGAAACCTAGCGCATCATGTTTCGAGTCGCCAGGTGTTTATTCTCTTGGAAGCTAACCTACTCTCCCACCCTATTCTATCTATCTTTCCTCTTACTAGTAGGATCGGAGATGGTCGTACCACTGAAATATGGCACGATCAGTGGATAGATGGACTACTGAACAATGAAGCCGTTAGGGAGAATGACTGATGACCCAGTTCAGTTAGTTGCCGATCTCATGTTGCAGACGTGTCTGTCTTGCAATCGGAGGGGCCGGCCGGATTCCCTACAAATAAATTCTGTATTAAGAAACGAAGGAAGAGTGCGCGTTCGGACCTCAACTAGTCTCCGTGCTCGTCGGGGCCAGTTTTAAGCTTTCAGAGAGTGGTCATCATACCCTTGCTTTCAGGCTTGGGCTTGGCGGATCCTCTAAGTAATGGGTACGTAGGTTTTGTGTCTGTCTTATGTCATCCTGGTGATTTATCATCGGAATAGCTCAGTTCGAGGGAGGGGAGAGTGGCCGAGCGGTCAAAAGCGACAGACTGTAAATCTGTTGAAGGTTTTCTACGTAGGTTCGAATCCTGCCTCTCCCACTTGTTGTAGACTTAAGAGAAGAGAAAGTAGGCGGAAGCCTAGGAGGGCCAACCGAGCGAAGCTCTTTCTTTTTTTGGCCGTGCCGTGAAGTGCAATTTTCTCGTATGCGTTTTAGAGAGGTTGTCGAAAAAAGACGATCTATAGAGATTCCCAATCGAGAATAGAAGCGAGTCGCTTCCGGCGTCGGCTTGTAGTCTCTGCAGTCGGCACACGCACGCGCCCGCCATCATGCCTCCTTGGTTCGGGGCGAAGCCAAGCGAGACATACGATAGACGAAGGAAGCGCCCACCCAGCAGGAGGGCTAAAACCTGTAGTTTTGAAGTTGCAAACTCCAGCTTCGAAGCTGGAGTGCTTTAGTTTTGAAGCAAGAATCACCGTCTTGAGCGCCTTGCGCGCTCAAGAACAAGCGATGAGCGCTTTGTTGCGCCTGTGCTGTGCGGATACGTTTTCTTGCTGGGGAAGGCTAGTTTGATCGAGGATTGGGGAGGAGAGGTGGAATAAAAAGCTCGGGATGGATTTTGGAGTCTTTGTGCGAGCCGTATGCGGTGAGAGTCGCACGTACGGTAAGGAGGGGGGTTCGCGTCTATACGTGTAGTGTGGTGGTTGGGCCTACCCACCCTATTTGTTCCATGATCTATGGGTCTACTGGAGCTACCCACTTCGATCAATTAGCCAAGATTTTGACCGGATACGAAATCACTGGTGCTCGATCTAGTGGTATTTTTATGGGGATTCTTTTTATCGCTGTAGGATTCCTATTCAAGATTACTGCAGTTCCTTTTCGGGCGGCTGTAGGACGGACGGCCCCCTATAGGTAGTAGGGTAGGATGGGTGGTACCGCTCAGATAGCGGCCAATCCTCCTAACTGCGCGCGGGCCGGGCTTAGAGCGCGTGAAACTCATCACTACCTCGTAAGGGCGTTGAGACCATAGCATGTTACACAAAAGCGCCGCTTTCTCAGGAGTGTTGTCACACAGCTGCCCGACTAGAAGAGCTACTCGCTCTGTAGTGTTGTCACACAAGATAAGCACGCCGCCCGCCTGCTGGCCGGGCGAATCGAAGTTATCTTCCGGTCAACTGTCCACCCAGTCAAGTGCAAAAACACAGTGGAATCACGCAACGCACGCTGCTGGTGTGCTTCCTGCCCACGAGGAAAGAAGAGCGACAAGGTTCAGATTTGACTGTTTGCAGCATGGGAGCTGATTACCCAAAAAATCCCTGGGAAAAAAGAAAAGATATCTCGGTAACGAAAACCATAGGAGGCTGTATTGGCGAGATCCAAGGGTTCCCAGCAGCCCAAAAGAAAACCCGCCTGGAAGTCCGAGGACCTTTAGTACCGTACCGAACCAGCAGCCTTCGCGCCAAGCGACGACCGCCCTTGTCCCTTTCCTTTTTCCATTCAGCCTACTTCTTAGCTTTGTTCCGTCAGTCTAAGGCAAAGCTTAAGTGGTTCGCCTACCTTACCCACTTGATGAAAGGGAACGAACTTCGTTTCCTTGACGGTTTTATGGATGGATTCAGTCAGCCTCACTCCTTCCTTTTGAAAAGTGACGCTTTGCGTCTTCGCTTCCGAGGGTTAGGGTATAGGCCGTTTCGAGCAAGCTTTCGCTTTTTCTCCCGGCTTTCTACAACTTTCGCTTTAGCTTCGCGACCCAATGACCTTTCCGGAATTTTAAGTATTCGTCGCCCTACCCTAAGAAAGAAGTCACTATAAAACAGCTTGCCCTCCTGAAGTACCAAAGGTGCGCGGAGCCCGGTGAAAATGAATATGTTTGCTACTGAAAGAAGCCTGCCTATTGACTAATATTCGTCTTTAGAATGAAAGTAGCTATGAAGCCCAATCTACTGTCGATTCAAAAGAGGGCATAGTCGTATGGGTGGGGTGTTTGTGGGGAGCTGCCTTGGATATGAGGAATTCCTCAAAAAAAATAGAACAAAGGCAAAGTCCGTGACGAAGATCTTGATTTTCTATCAATAGATAGGAATGAGTGTTCGTTATAGGGGATAGGATCCATCTGCTCTCTCTCTATTTTCTTTGATGCAATTTAGAGAGAAAGAGCAGTGCGAACTAGAAAAAAAAGATAATCGGGAGATGATTAAAAAATAGATACATAGACATCTAAAGTAAAGGGATGTATATATTATTCCTATATATATCATCTATCTATGAAAAAAGTAAACAGAGTTCGTTTTTGGGTTCCCCGAAGCCCCGAATGGATTGGATCGTTTCTGCTTCTGCCAACGAAATGAAGGCCTCGCCCCTTCCGAATGCTTCTCCGATCCTGAAGTTCTCGCGAAGAGAATAAGATGCAGCTCCCCCTCCCTCTGTCTTTTTCCGCTTTGCTAATCTTCCCCTCTAACGCGGGCCGGGCCGGGCTTAGGCGGGCGCGGGAGGAAGAAGGAAAGTCGAAGAGCGTCTTCTCCTTTGTCCCTTTTTCAGTGCAACACAGGAAAGCACCCTCTTTTTGTAATCCCTGCAGCTTCCCAGAGGCTTTTTTTTGTATTGAACGCATGGCGTAGCTAGGACCCCTCCAATCATGTTTGAGCCTATGTTCACCCGGGGCCCAAAAAGGAGAATTCCGGAATGCCTGCCGACGTTCAGATAAAGTGCATATCCCTTACCACTAAAGGAAAGGCTCGACGAAGGGGGGGGATTTTCCGGGTAAGGAAAACGCTTTCGGAGATTGAGATGTCGATTTGTTTTTCATCGAAAAGGAAGAAGGCCGAGGGGATAGCTGCCTTCCTTCGGGCTTTGCCTGCCGACGTTCTAATAAAGAATTCCGGCTCGGCCCGGGAAAGCGCTGGCAACAACATAAAGAAAGGGGTCCATGTAGCTGCTGCGCCCGCCCACTGAGCAGCAGGTTCGGCATCTACTACAAAAGAGAGAATCCACTTCAGATAACCACGTCTCTGCTAGGCAGCGTGTGAAATGGCCGGGAGCGGACCAAATGGATATATAATCCAAGCCGAGAGTGGAGTTACGTGAACAGCCGTCTGATGGAAAACAACTTTCATGTTCGGTTCAGAGAGCACTTTTTTCGTTGAGAATAAGTCCTTCCCTTTTGTGTGAATTCCCCAGCGGCGAATTAACAACTTGTGGGGCCCTATCTATTCAATCTCTCGAGCCCCAAGAAAACCCCCCTCTCCCTCGGACTCAATCTCTCTTTTGACTCTATATATGTGGGCACCTGATATCTATGAGGGTTCACCCACCCCGGTGACAGCATTCCTTTCTATTGCGCCTAAAATCTCTATTTCTGCAAATATGTCACGTGTTTCTATTGTTGCTTCCTATGGGGGTACATTACAACAAATCTTCTTTTTCTGCAGCATTGCTTCTATGATCTTAGGAGCACTGGCCGCCATGGCCCAAACGAAAGTCAAAAGACCTCTAGCTCATAGTTCGATTGGACATGTAGGTTATATTCGTACTGGTTTCTCATGTGGAACCATAGAAGGAATTCAATCACTACTAATTGGTATATTTATTTATGCATCAATGACGATAGATGCATTCGCCATAGTTCCAGCATTACGGCAAACCCGTGTCAAATATATAGCGGATTTGGGCGCTCTAGCCAAAACGAATCCTATTTTGGCTATGACCTTCTCCATTACAATGTTCTCATACGCAGGAATACCCCCGTTAGCCGGCTTTTGTAGCAAATTCTATTTGTTCTTCGCCGCTTTGGGTTGTGGGGCTTACTTCCTAGCCCCAGTGGGAGTAGTGACTAGCGTTATAGGTCGTTGGGCGGCCGGAAGGTTGCCATGAGTAAGGTTGGGAGACCGAAGGCAGTTTTCCGTGCACCGGACACGTAGCTTACCGAATCAGTTGCAACACAGATGGGAATGCATGCTACGAAAGACAGGGTCGAGTCTGATACATCAACCGTCGACTCCATATCCTTGTACGAGTCCACAATCACTACACGAGATGAACCTGGGTTTGGTGAATGGAAGTTGGCCTTAGGTGTAATAGGACTCCCAGTTACTGCGCGCGATCGTATACTGAGGTGCTCCCCGTCGGTTGTTGGAACGACGCGAGCCGGGCCGGGCCTCGATTCCTTTCATAAAGATGAAGGGACAGAGGTGACTAATTCCCCATCTCATTTGGGGCGGAAAACGAATCGACATCTCGATGTGATACAGCCCTTTCCATTTTCGTTGGGAAAGAACGGCGAAGTCCATCCGAACCCCCCAATGAAGAAATAAGAGGAGAGCAAAGCGCCAATGGCGCGCGAAGCGCATGCGGAAGGGGCACGGAGAAATAAAGAAGTGTGGAGGAGAAGCAGCCGAGCTCATTCCCTTCGCTTCCTGGGCCCAAAGCAGTGCTTTGTTTCCTGGCCAAATCAAGGATTTGGGGCTGATTGCAAAAGATATCTGAATAGAAAGATAGATCCATCCATCTATCCAGATATCTAAAAAAGAATCGATTTCGATTTCATAAAACCTTTGATTCAAAGAACTGCGCTTAGCCCCCCCGCTCATGAAACGGCTCTGCTGCAATGGATGGCAGAGGGTCCGTAGTACCCGAAGCACTGGAGTGATCCAGTAGCCGGGAAGGGGCCTAGAAGTGCCTACTATTACACCACACTACACTTGGCTCTACACATTTACAGAGCTTACCCCTGTCCAGTGTCTGGCAGAACGTTGGGGGCTTCAATCGTCGACTCGTTATCCCCATCTCAGCCCAGGCTAACGGAGCCTGACTTATTCAGGGGAGAGAGTGGAGCCTATCGAAGCACTCTTGAGAGTAAGATCCTTGGCTCCTCTTCATTCTCTACAGGGGTCTCTGCCCACATGGAAGCGGGGCAGAGATGGATAAGATCAAACACGGGAATAAGAAGCATTTTAAATGCCTTTTTGATCATTTTGATAGAGGGGGATGGATAAAGTGGGCAAAACAGACTCACATTTTTCAATCGAAAAGATGGGTTCCTTTTTCGTCTCGACAAAGAAAGAATCATCTTGAAAACGCTCCTAACCCCTTCGTAGGGCCGTGTATAGTAAGTGATCCGAACCCGCCCGGAGCGAGCCCCCCTTAGAGGCAAGTGAAGTTGGTGAGCCGTATGATGGGCAACTATCTCCTGCGGTTCGGAGAGGACTCAGCTGTTAGTTAGTACCCCCTTGGTTTCGGGGTGGACCCTTTCACTCTATTTTATTATATACGCTTAGCGAAAAGAATGTTTTTTGATAGACCTAGGACATGGATTCTATATGAACCAATGGATCGTGACAAGTCGTTACTACTAGCAATGACTTCCTCTTTCATTACTTCATCCTTTCCATATCCCTCTCCCTTGTTCGATCTTACTCATCAAATGGCACTCAGTTCATATCTGTAAATTCGATCATTGACAAGGTTCAAAGAAAGGGTGGACTGCAGGTAAGCACTAATTAAAACCTCCGCATTTCCGTGATTCAAAAACAAGAAGGGCTACGTACGCCCAGGTAATATTTCTTTGCTTTCGGATATGCTTTTCAATATCTTCACTTGTGAAAATAGAAACACTTGCACTTTCTCGCTTGGAAAAGAAAGACTATCCTCGAAGTAAATCAATCTATCTCGTATTGCCCAATCTGGATGCTAAAGGCTCGTCACCCCCTCAAGGGGAACTCGCAGCCCATCACAACTACTCATACTAGGAGCAATGGCCACTAGGAGGACTGAAACGAAGACTTCTATACAACAGGTAAGAAAATACTTCAACGGTTTGAATCATTTACATTCGGAATTTCAAGATAAAAGAGTCTTATGTGTATTGGATCCGCTCTTCTGTTAGCATGAACACATGAATGAGATTCTATTCCTCTTCCAAAATAGAACCCCCCACCTTCACCTACCCCCCAACCTAGGTGCGGAAGTAAAATCAATCCTTGTTTGTACATCGCTGAACTTACATACCCGGGCCCGGCTCAACATTCTTTTAAAACAATCGAATAACGGCTTTTCCATGATTTGGCCATTCAATCTTGTGAACTAATCGAAACCGAAATTGGATAAAGAGATACAAAAGGAGAGGAATACCCAATCGATGAAAGAACATGAAACCCTTCTGTTTCTATAGAGGTACGGGAAACGGTTGGGGGCAATAAAGTAGGTGAAGTGGTTGGATTTTGCGAGCTGTTCCAACCACTGCTGGATGTGATTCCAAGAGCCGAACCAGAATGAATACCACACAGAAGAGTCAAGACCGGGCTCCCTAATAGAATGTTTAACCGATCCATTCCGGATCGATCGAATTGGTACGGAAGTTGTAACATGGGAAAAGCACAGAAAACACGACTTATTTGAATAACCCGGTGACCTACCAATTGTAGAAGTAGGATTTTTGGCAAGCAATAAGCACTTAAATAATACAATTCGAGTGTACCAGATTCTTTATCATTTCGAGGAAAAGGTTCGGGAGGAAAGGGAAACAACAGAGGGATCCGAATCGAACCTAAATGGGAATGACATGAAAAATCTTTTTCAAAACCTATCATTAAGGGCGTGACGACGATATACGAGAGGAATAAAAAAAAACTCGTGATTGGTGTGGGGGGGAAGATCTGCTTATGAAATTGTTCAAGAAAGAGTCGTCTCATTTCCTTACTTCTTCGTTCTTTCGAATTCATTCACTTCGACGGCTGGCGCTACGCTAGCTTTGCATGATTAGCTCCGGCAGAACAGGTACTGCATTTCCTTAGTTGGATCCGCTCTTTCTCTCTCGTGCAGTTGTTGCTTCCGGCTATTTATTCAGTCGTCAATCAGCATTGATCCGGGTAGTTAGTCAGTCTCTCTCTTTTTTCCCGTCCTTCTCTATCTATGAAATTCCTAATTAAGGGAGTTCGCTTTCCAATATCTAAATATTGGAACATGCAACATGCGAATGTAATTGACGATGGACTACCTGAGCAGGCACATATAAAAGAATTATTTTTTAAGAAATCATTTATTCTATTTGTTCTTGTTGAATTTTCTAGAAGTACAACGTCTGGCTTGGCTCGCTACCTCGTAAGCAAACAACGGGGCGTGAAGCAAGCCAGCTACAGGTGCTAGACGGCTTTCTCGTCAAAGAGCGTTCTATTTCTAGGGTCTCAATCGAACGTAAAATGCTTAGGGTACAACTCAATTAGCTAGCTAGAATCGGATGGTATTAATCAATTACCTTAATCCTTACATTAACTCAATTAGCTAGCTATTTGCTGATACGAGAAAGGTCAAGTGAGACAGCCCCGAGCCAGCCCTCCTATTAATAGGGTTGCTTTTTTCACCAGGTTCCTTAGTTTATAAAATGGGAAAAGTATTACTTTTGCCACAGGCTGGACAGAAAGTTTCCTTTTTCTGCACCCAGTTTTTTTCCTTTTTACGAGGGAAAGTGAAAATGTTTTTTGTGTGACAGTGTGGTGGAGAAGAGGATAGATGACTCCGTTTTTAAGTGATAGAAATATATAGATTACAAAACATTAACTCGCATCATAACATCATGTTTAACTTAACATAGATATAATCATTATTAGAGGCAGGTAGCCATTTCAGAAAGCCAAAATAATATTCTGTTGACCGATAACTATGAAATTATCGAAATAGTAGAAATTTGAATAATTCTGTATTTTGAACAGGCTTTGGCTGGATTTAAACTAGTTTGGTTAAACTCATAAAAAAACTAGAAAATCAAGCGAAATGGTTCGAAATTGCACACCATGATTAGAGGACATGCTAAAGGTATACTTTACGATAATGTACAATGCAAACATAAAGCTTATTAGTGGAGTAATCATGTGTGCCCACCTCAACACTGTCCCCATGCTGCTATTTGAATATTTTTTGTCCATAATTTGAATTTTGAAGAAATTTGACCAAATTTAAATAAATTATGTTGATTCACCCAAAAAAGAAATTTTCGGGTGAATTGGTTCCAATATTTCGAAAGTGCGAACCACATGATTAGAGCTTTAGAGGACGGGGCCAAATGCTAGAGTTCAATGGCACAGTAGTAGTTATTCGTGCTGACCTCGACGCTGTCGCCGTGCTGCACGGTGAGCCGCTACGTATACTTATAGTCATATTTGTTATGGACTGTGGAGGTCATATTTGAACTTACATGTTTGTATAGTGATATATCTATCTTTATATTTTTTTTGAAAATTTTTGATGATTATTTGGATAAAATAAAATAAACGAGGAGACATTGACTTGAGAGTTTAAAATCTACTCCCAACTAAAAGAGTCTGCCTCATCCGTATCAAAAATAAGTATCACGTCGATGAGCCATCAGAGGTTGTAAAATCGAATATCTTCGTATCAATAGTAGCTAAACACAAAACAACAGAAGAACTCAGGAGGAAACCAAAAGAACATTGTCAACTATCCAACACGGCAACACCCGTCCTAATTAGTGACCTCAGGCTATTAACAGCTTCATGAAACGAGGATATCATCACTTCAGTTGCCTTGTGCAAATGTTTTCTACTAATGCAAAGAAGAGATTATATGAACAAATGGCAGTCAGGGTAGTAAGCCATTTGTCGTTTCTTATTAAACAAAGTTCCAAGCGACAGCAGCAAGTAACATGATGTTTATTCTATTTCTCAGATCAGAAAGGACAACAACAACTTGGACGAATGCAGTATAAGGCTGTACCGCTGCCGAGCAAAAACAACTCGTAGTAGAAGTAGATGTCTTGACAAGTCGGGTGTCTAAGTGCTATTAATAGTACTAGGTTTCGAGGAGCCGGTAGTGATTTTCGACGTATTTAAGTGTTTCTGTAGTTGTGTTATCGTAGAAGTACTTATCTTTTCGTTTATATTTATAAGATAAATTTGAAATTTTAACTTTAAATTTAAGATTGATTTCAGGGTTTTTTTATTGTAGTTTATCTTTTATTGCTTTTAGATTGCTACAGATGTATATATAAATTTTTATTATAAATATATCATTTGTTTTTTCAAAGCTAATAAATGACCTCTGATAATAGATTTACTATACGAGTCTTGACAGAAGCAAAACATGAATCCTCCTCAAAATCTGATATATTGTTGAACGTGAACATAAATAAAATTACCATAATAAAGAAAAACCTGCGATCAACAAAACATTAAGTGTCAATTAGTATCAAATAGGACACGGCGATCGAGTCCGTGATCCATCTATCTATCTATCTAGCACATGTCTATCTGTTGTGGCGCCTCCTCATGGACTCCAGTGCTGTTGTTACTACGAAACACGGGGCCACATATACCGTAGCAGATCAGCCCGAGCGTGACGCAGGACACTAGCATCGCGACACAACCGGTGAGAGCCCTATCTTTCGGGTTTGTCGTTGCTACGAACACCCAATAAACCGACAAGCCCGCCAGCATCGCCGTGAGGAAGAAGAACAACCAGCGCTCGAATGTTGTCGGAATCGGATCCACCCTGGTCCTAGACGACCTCCTGTGATCTTGCTGATCAGCATTGCTTGTCGTCGTAGCTGTTGTCGCCATCATCCCAGACTCACAGTGGCTTCACACATTGAAAAAAAAAAAAGAAAGAAACATCTGGCTTAAATGAAGTTGTGAGAGTATATAGATATGCATTTGATGAATTGATGTCTCCGTCTAAAGCCAATTAATCCCACCAGAAATTGTTCAGTGAAAACCTACTCCAATTTGATTGAATAGTTTCACATTTGTCTGACTCCATGGCGATCGATCTGATATAATAGAATATGACGAGCATTGAATTAAAATGCATCGAACCTGAGGGAGCTCTTGGGCAGCCTGCAGCCGCTCAACGTCGGAGCGTGAAAGAGGCCGCGAGATTGCAGCGATTCCGGCTCGTCGGAATCAATCCTAACCCTAACCTAACGCGACAGAGCGAGACAGGAAACTATTATCGGCAGAAACAGTATTGGCTTTTATAATAAGTAATAGACAGTAGATATAATGATAATAAAGATAATAGAAAAAATAGTTTAGCAACCCGGTTGTCAGGTTTGGCATCCAGATGGGAAACGGACACTGATATCCGTATCCGCGTCGGATTTGGATACTGTTTGGTGGCCGCGCGCAACGACCGAGCCAACAGCACGCAGACGAGGAAGATTATATGTGCATACGGACGAAATCCGTTGCTAAAACGAGGCAGGGTATGTGTTGCTCATGCAGGGGGAATGAGTGAAGGACCATCTAGTCTAGAAGATGGTACACTGGGACAAAGCAGAGGATCTTCTTTTCTTGTCTCTGTTTCTGACCTGGCGAAGAACAAGAACAGGAACAGCCGAACAGGACATGCGCCCATACCTGCCCTGCCAGGCGGCTGCATCCATAGGCTTGCTGTTACACTAGAAAAAAGAAAAAAACTTATTAAAAAGCTTGTAGCAACCTTTGGCTTAACAGTCATGACGGTCTTCTCCTCGATGACACGACACCGGGGTGTTCTCCAGCGTTCATCAAAGCGACGCTCCGGTGAAGGGACGAGAGGAATATCTATTACTCTCTACGTTGAATAATTTAATGTATTTGACCATTTATTTTGCTTATAATTTATTTTATTATTAAAAAAACTTTAAACACGACTTATTATAACATCTTACATTATGAAAAACGGAGGTAGTATATATATAATTAATAGCAAAAGAAGTCATCACGTTTATTCTCACGGGCTAAAAAATCTTATATTAATAAAAGAAAAATAAGAGAAAAAAATAATAATTTTTTAATCGGGCAAGGAGTTCTTTTAGGAGAAAAAAAGAACATGATTTTTGAATTTTTTGGATAAAAGCATAATGATTTTTTGGATCAGACAATGAAATGAGAAAAATCAGGTTTTTTTAGATCGAACGTTGAAGAAAAATAAGAGATAAAAGAAAGAAAAGATAATATTTTTTTGGACGGATAAGGAAACGGAAAACAGTTTTTTTCTTATCAGCGCTTCTGCCTTCCAAGGAAAGGAAAAAAATAGTCTATAGGATCAGATAAAAAAAAGAAAAGATAATTTTTTTTTTTGAATATGACAAGGAAAGGGAAAGAGTCAGGGTTTTTTTTATCGGGGCTGCTTTCCAAGGAAAGGAAAAAATTAGGTTTTTTTTGGATTGAACAGTAGAAGGAAAATAAGAGATAAAAAAGAAAAGATAATATTTTTTGGAATCGGTCGAGGAAAGGGAAAAAATTGGGGTTATTTTTTTTGAATCGACGCTGTCTGATCCTACGAGGATATCGTGCAAGATTAAACTAAAAAAATAATCTCATATGCCTAAAATTTTTTAATTTATTTTATAAGTGAACGCTATATTATTTGAAATCACAAATAAGTAATATATATGAAAGATATGTGATTGAAGAAGACGGAGGGAAGAAGAGATATTATGCCATGAATTTTGTACAACTTTAGTATTATTCTTAGATCTATTATGTTATTAAGATAATATAAAACGAGTCACTATTTTACTTTGTGTGGAGCATCAAATGTAAAAGTTTGATCTAAGTTAGGTCTAAGTTTAAAACTATATTGCCACTTTAATATTTATATTCTACAATATAATATGAAACTATATTTGATATTATATAAAAAAATTCATAGACAATCACAAATAAGTAATATATATGAAAGCTACGTGATTAAAGAAGACGGAGGAAAGAACATATATTATGCCATAAATTTTATACAACTTTAGTATTTTTCTTAGATCTATTATGTTGTTATTAAGATAATATAAAAGGAGTCACTGTTTTACTTTGAGTGGAGCATCAAATGTAAAAGTTTTATCTAAGTTAGGTTCAAGTTTAAAACTATATTGCCACTTTAATATTTATATTTTATAATATAATATAAAATTATATTTGATATTATATAAGAAATTTCATAACGAAGTTAGCCAGACAGTCTGCGTGTGCCATAATGGTAGTTGAAGTTAAATTGAGAGAAAAATAGCTCAAATAACCACTTTTGCGTCATGTCAATCCACATTTGGTCCGAATAACCACGGGTATATGTCCTCTTTACCTTCAACCAACACCCTTGGAACAAATCTAACCGAGCTCTCGATTTTGTGCCAAAGCTCCTTGGCTTGTTTTGAGCTTCCCCATCTATTTTGTTCTGTGGTTTTTTTATACTCCTTGGCAACATCTCCCCAATATTTTCCAGTCTTCTTATCATTGTCATTAATTGTGTACATTGAATTGTTCAGCCAAGCGCTCACCTACAAAAATACAAATATATAATAGAGTTGTGCAACCAAACTCACAATGTACTAGAAGTAAATATGAAATGGTAACTCACTAGTCTAATGTCTTCTACTTGTAACCAATTTAGGCTGCTTTTAGTTCACAAAAAATTTTAGAGTAAAGGTCATATCAACACGTACAATCACATATTTGAAGTATTAAACGTAGCCTAATTACAAAACAAATTTTAGATTTCACCTAGAAACCGCGAGACGAATTTTTTGAGTCTAATTAATCTATTATTAACACATGTTGGTTACTGTAGCACTTATGGCTAAACATCTACTAATTAGGCTCAAAAGATTCGTCTCACGTTTTCCTCCATAACTGTATAATTAGTTTTAATGTTCATGTATATTTAATATTTTATTTAAATGTCCAAAGATTCGATGTGATGTTTTTAGAAAAAGTTTTTGGGTACTAAACATGGCCTTAGCTTTGATTTTGTACGAACGACACCGTTGTCATCATCGTTGTCAACATTGACGGGGTTTTGGTTCACATGACGTGTGGGTGACGTGTGGGTGGCGTGGCCGTCTCCGCTAGCGGTGGTGAAGAACCATTACAATTGACTGGAGCGAACTGCGCAGGTGCGTCACAAAATGAAAATTTTGAGACATATTAGGCTGAAAGTAGCTCATAAACCCTCCAGGTAGGGTTACTGTTTCCCTTGAAATAAACAAATTTCAGTTTTTTAGACATTAGCTGAACTAGGATAAATTGCCATTATTACATATCTAAACCAGGATATAAGTTCTGTAAAACCAGGTTATGCCATCCCACTTCCCCCATAACAATATATAGATAGTAGACATCTAGTAAAGGGGTTCAAAATGCTTCAGCAGAAAAAATCATGACAAATTTACAAGAAGTAAAATACATGTTTGTCTCTAAATGTCTTATGGAATCAATATACAATTACAAAGTATGTAAGACGTCTATAAAAAAATTCAGTGCATGTACCAATTCTGTATGTGTGAATACGGAGAGGGCATATCTTGTATGTTACGATGATTCGAGCTCCTATCCGTAAGTATGATCGTAGGAGAGCTAGACCTATTGACATGGCTATCATTGATGGTCGTAGGTATACAAGATGGAGAGAAGGGATGAAAATTTGGTCGAAGAGGAAATGCATTTGTCAATGCTGGTGGGGGAACACTGAACCTCTGACGGGTCCTTCTATCCACCATCCATGAATCGCATGACAATGTGCAGGCGCAGTGATGACAGGCGAATGGCGACAGCGGTAGTTTAAGAAATAGCGGCGGCGGGGTGGTCTGAAAGGAGGGCGATGATGGGAGGGACGGGTGTTAACGTCAGAGTTTAGCAAATCACCGCTATAGATTAATCTTTGATTAAAAACCGAATCAAATAGGAAACAAGTCAATCGGAAAGAAGACTAGGCGGAATACGACTTGGAATCAGCCGATGGAGTATGGATCGGATAAGAAATAGAGTCCGATTGGACCTAGAATGTTACAGATAGATTCGGGAATAATCAGAGCCCGTGTAATTTAATTTTATCTGTTAATTAGAGTTAGTTTAGATTTTTTCTTTATCTCTAAGGTTGTTAGAGTCCGATCGGGACTTCTGTATTAGAGATAGAATCTATCTAGGAGTTTGTTATTTCTTTTTATCTATTAGGAGTTGTATCTCGTGTCCAACACGGCCTAGCCTCAACCCGATGGTATAAATATGTATGTCCAGGGTCATTGTTTTTCATCTACATCAATCAATAGATCAATTACTCTCGGTGCATCGTCACCCTCCTAACCAAGGTTTTAACTTTGGCGGAACTTGTCACCTGACGTGGGGCTGCATCGTCTTGATCTCCGACGGAGGGGTAAGTCCTACATTCCGTCGGGCCACGGTAATCGTTCGGCTAGATTAGAACTGTCTCGGTTCAATCTGATCTTCTAATCTAATTACGCGATTGCTAGTTATCGTATCGGTTTTAACTTAGATCACTTTCGTGTATTGAGTTAATCTGGTCAACCACTTTGGACGATTTATGTTGGTTTGATATTCGCTATTTGACATATTCAATCTAGTATTGTCTCGGTTAAATCCGATCTAGTAAATTGCGTTTGTCAGATGGTTTATATCAGATTGATGTATTTTACTAATTGTTTTATCAGAGTACCAGCCGATAAGTTACCAGTCATCGGCTCATTGGCTTGATAGCAATCTAGATCTGTTTACTATCTATTTTGACATTGCTAGGTTTAATTTTAAACTGTCTCGATTGAGTCCGATCTTCTATGATTATTCTTAGCAATCTGGGCTAGGTATTTTATAGATCTTGGTTGTTTGTCCGCCGTCTATAGCCGATGATTTTTGCCGATCTACATGCTCATCATATTTACATCAATAGAGTAGTCGATTGTTTTACTGCATTATTTCTATACCAATCGACTTGATTTAGTTAGATCGGCAGTTATTTATATTGCATCGGCTTATGAGAATTACATGTAAATTGGTTTTAACCGATCGTAAGATATGATTCATTTTTTATTCTAAGTAATTTGTCGGTTTATTTATTAGCCTTATCGATCTTCATGTTTTCTATAATCATATCGTGCTCGACTGTATACTGTCTTGGTTAAGTCCAATCTTTGTATGTCTAGTTCGACCTAGTTATAGGGCTTGTCCGATCGACTAAGATTAATAAGTGACTTGGCGGGTTATGTTGGTCTAATATTTATTTCAAGTCTATTTCGATCGAGTTTCTAGTCGATCCAAGCTTTTTACAGCCGATCGTTTATCCTATCGGCTAACCGTTGCAGCATCAACATCTGATCGGCTGGATTATTAGTTATCTATCGGCTCGGTAGCCGATCGACTTGTTTTACCGTTCATCTTGTCAGTTGTAGGATCAAACTAACTGGCATACCCGCGGATCCTCTAAGAATTTAGGTCCTGCACTGGAGCTGTCTAGGATTGACTCCCATGCCTTCGTGTGTGACACGTCAGATCATATTTTTTACGTCAACAATAGGCTAAATGACAGCCGCCCCTAGAGCTGGACGAAGGTCAACGATGGCGATCTAGAACATGGGCGTCGTTGTCGAGCATTGGAATGAGGGTGACACCGGTGGGGACGAGATGACCGGCAGTCACCACTAGAGCTGGACAAAGAGGGTGCCGCTAGGGATGGCAACAGGTCGGGTTCGAGGCGGGTAGAGCAATTACCCGCCCGCCAACTCAAAGGTCGTGGGTAGAATTTTCTACATGTACCCGTACCCACGGATAAAATTTAATACCCGTACCCGTACCCATCGGGTAGCGAGCGGGTATCGGGTACCCGTCGGGTATGTCATTTCACTTGTCGAAAACACATCAAAATAACCGTTCACAAATGCAACAAACTAAACATACTGCTCATAATATAATATTGTATCATACATGAGTAGTTTAACAAATACAATATATTGCTCATAATAAAATATTCCAACAAATACAACAAACTAATAATAGCAATAATAACATCGCATAGCACATTATATGATGTTCCGTTCAACCATTCAATATTACATCACACATAGAAAATTCAAGATATGGGTCACATCATAGTTTTCAGCTAAAAGAGAGTACATCACAAATATTATTATATGAATAAAGTAATTAGTTTTTAACCAAAATTCAATATGTGTGCTACACTCGGGTACCCAACGGGTTACCCGCGGGTGAAAAAAAATACCCATGCCCATACCCGTGTCGATTCGGGTCGGGTACGGGTACTACCCGCGGGTAAAAATTTGTACCCGTACCCGTCCGCATCGGGTCGGGTACCCGGCGGGTACCCGGTATCCGTACCCGGATTTCCATCCCTAGGTGCCGCCGCCGGCCACTGCAAGGAAGGCGACGCTGGCAGGGACAGGATGAACGGCGGCCACCCCGGCAATGCCTTGACGATCGACAACAACGGCGATCTGGAACGAGGACGCCGCCGTTGAGCACTACAAGGAAGGCGACGTCGGCGGGGACTAGTTGAACGGCAACCGTCCCTAGAGCTAGAAGCAGGCCGTCGACTACCAA
Organism: Oryza brachyantha; assembly: GCF_000231095.2. Classification (NCBI taxonomy): domain Eukaryota; kingdom Viridiplantae; phylum Streptophyta; class Magnoliopsida; order Poales; family Poaceae; genus Oryza; species Oryza brachyantha. The sequence goes on from NC_023171.2 coordinate 14,503,606, forward strand.
TGCCGGGTTCTGGGGCAAGCCGCTGGGGATATGTAGGCAGGGTGACGCCAACTCCAGATGGAGAATCCGATCCTCGATTTCGGGCTCTCCTCATGGATAAGAATGGACGGTTTGGATAGAAACAGATGAAAATGAATGGCTGAATGTTGATGGTTGTGTTCTAAGTGGGCTAGGCCAAGGAAATAAATTTGCTAGGCTTCTTTTCATAACGGTCCAACTAATTATATCTTGTACCTTCAACCACAAACTGAAGAACTCTATCCCCATCCCACGAAACCATGGAGAAAATTTATAGGGAGCTTAGGGGGGTTTCTATGGGATCGGTGCTGATAGTGGGGGCTGAAGACCCCCCAGCCCCCATGCCACCTCCGCCGCTGATACTAACTAGTATCATCTGGTGTCAGATGGTATCATGACACCATGTGACAAAGACAACTTAAGAGATGCATGTATCACATGATACCAGATGATACCAGACAGTATCGTATATTTCCTTGATCGAGTTACCAATAAAAAAAGAAAAACAATAAGGAATTGTGACGAGGATACTCTGACGCTGGTGGAAGGCAACGCTGATGGGAGACAACCCCGGCTGGAGATCCCGCTAGTTGGGATTCCCCTCCTCCCCCTAACAGGTGGTGTGGGAACGGAAAGAAGGGACGCGGGCTCGGAGGCGCGGCAGGCGGCGCCGGGACGAGCGGCGTGGCAGCGGGGCACAGGGATGGTGCGGCGCATCAGCGCATGTAGCTGCCGTCCGTAGCAGCTACTAGCCCGAGTGTGAGAGAAATACGAAGGAGAGTTGAGGGATTTGTGAAGCCATGCGTGTGGTTTTTATTCGTCCCGTTAGAGCATCTTTATGAAATATATCACTAAAAATAAAATTTGGAAACTGAGAAAGAAAATATATCTTTGATAAATTTCTAAAAACATTTCTAATATTTACGTATGTTTAAAATTAAATCACTTGTGTCCTAAATTAGAGCAATAATAATATATGTTCCTAATACAAGTTATTTATTTTTAGATTTTTGTTAGAGGAGGGCATAAATTTATACCTAATATTTTTTTATATAAAACCAATATAAACTTTTGAAAAGTAAAATATTAACATTATCCTGCAGATGCTCTTATTAGAATGCAACGGGTGGGAGTTTCTGTTGTAAGGGCATCCACAATGTATAGTTAAATTGGATAGTAAGAAATAAAATATTACTACTTCCAGGTTATATATACTGTGGAAGTGATAATTAGCTAATATCAGGTAATATGCTTACTACATGGTCATAAGGAATAAACAATAATTTCTCTCATCTTTCTCTCCCAAACTAGTGATGATGGAATCCAGCTTACTACCTACTTTTGTTTTTTCACCATTATGGCTATAACAACAACTAATACCCACTGACGCAGTGCCCACTCTTATTTCTAGAGTGGGTAGTAAACATTGGTGATGCTCTTAGAGCATCCCCAACCGCTCATCCATCTCATTCTCCATTCTAGAAATAGAGGATGAAGAGTAAAAATTGAGCTCCAGCAGATCATCTATTTAATCATCTATTTTAAGATGTCATCCATATTAGGAGAGAGAAACTCTATATTTAGATGTTCTCTCTATAATCCTCTAAATAGATATAGAGGATGTCATATATATAGATGATCTGCTGGAGTACAAAGAGATATAAAAGATAAAAGTATTTTAGATAATCATTCAAATAAAGATATAATGACCAAATTTAAATGAGGTATTAGGATGTTCTAACATCGACATGTGCGCCGCCGCCCTGCGTCTCTCTAGCTTGCCGGGGCTCAGCGTCATCGCAACGGCTGGATCAGGTGGCCACCGGCTCCATGCCGAGGACTCGAGGAGGGATGAAGGGAACGCCATGCCGCCGCCGTGCTAGATCTGTGTACTCATACTGGGTGGGGGTCGGGGAGACCCTGAACCTGAGCTTGATCATGAAGCCACCATGGCTGGTAGAGTGGTAGCTGATGCTGTTCCTGCCCCAGAGAAGAAGTGCAGGTGATGCCGGTGGTGATTGCACGCGCCGCGCCGCCGCCTCCTATCCGTAGCTCCGCCATCTCCACGTCCTGGAGCCCCGTCGAGGTCTCTGACCCGCCGTGGCCGGATCTGCGCTGCCGCCGAGCCCCATCCCCGCGCGCCGCCACCGAGCTCCTCTCTCCCATCCAATGAGGACGAGGAGGCGGCGGAGGTGGTGCACATGGCGTCTCGCTGCTCGGCCTCGTCGTGGCCTCCTCCGACGAGGGGGGTCGGCCCGGGCGAGACTGGGACAGGCGCTCGGCTGTTCGCGCTGGATCGAAAGGCTTGTTGGAGTGTCCATGTCATGAACTAGTCCAACCCCGTCCCGGAGCAGGAGTTTGCGGCGCTGGCAGCGGAGCGGAGGCTGGTGGTGGGCGCCACCACGGCCGCCGTCGGGGCAACTTCCGCAGCGGATCTGGTAACTATCTTCCCTTGTTAGCTTGGTTTGCAGGTACAGGATGATCCAAACACTCGAGCAAAATCTGCATGTACAGCTTACATATGTGCTACCAACTTTGACACCACGGGCTCACTTCTTCTTTTATGTCTCTACGACTCTACCCTTCCATGCCATTTTGTAGTTTTTTTTTTCTGATGTATGTTACTTCAGCATGATCTATCACAGCCTCTAGCACAAGCACTTGAAGAATTGGAAATAATCAATCAGCAAGTCATGTTTTTTAAGTAATTAAGTATGCAGTTCCTACCTTTCGTTGATTGCCCCTCCTGTTTGCCTGCTGTTGATTTCTGAGGTGGACATCAGGACATCAGGAAGAGGTAGCTTTGCTACCATGGCCATGACGCTCTCTGTTCAAGGAGCAGCTGAGCAGAATGCAGATTAAGTTGATGTTCTCTATTCCTAAATCCTCAAATAATGAAGGCAAAATTAGTCATGTGTTTTACGACAACTACACACACACTGACACACACACACACATATATGCTCATATGTTCACATGCATCAACAATCTATGCCGTTCGCGTGGGTTGACTCCACTCCCATTCTCAGCCCTCCTGGCCAACTCACACCCCTCTCTCGCGGCGCCGACACTGGTGCTGCCATTACTTCACTCAACTGGATCCAGCCACTTCTTCACCCAATGGAGCAATGGGGATGGAGTTAACCTACTTCATCTGACCATGACACAATGGCTTTGTTCTCCCAATGGAGCAATGGAGTGGTGTGCTATGAGGACGAGATGTGCAAATTGAAGGTAACGAGTTTGGGATCTGTTCTTGTGTTCAGTTATACTTTTTTTTGTGTTGGACTATATTTGTGTTTTGTAGCTCTTCAGATCGAGGCCAGCAATGGCTGTTCAGAGCCAGATCAAATTGTTGCCTTTTGGGGCCAAATTGACAAGTTGATTGGCTATAAATTTTCTCAATTTTTCTGAATGAACAGAACTGCTCAAATGGTCTTCTTTACGCACTTACTTAGATGAGTCCCTGTAATTATTCTTCAAATTTCTTGTAGAGGTCGCTTTCTATTCTGGTTCGTATTCAACTTTCCATAGGTACTCATATATCTAGTTCAGTATTTTCTTGCAATGATTTTCATTATGTACACATCTTATGGTTTTATCCAGGATTTCTGTATTTGTCTTTTTGATGCCTTTCAATGGATGTACATTTTCATTCTTTTTATCAAACATGCAGGTTCTTGAGAGCACCAAGTGCACTATTAGTATTATTTTTCTGGTTCCACCGAGCAGCTCAAATCCACGAGCACTAATCCTTTTCCTGTTTTCTCCTGCAGGATAGTGATTTGAGTATTGTATCAATTTAGTTTTACTGAAATGCTGAATTTCTGGTTTTCCCCTTCTAGAAGTAGAATTGTACAATTAACCCATCTACATATCGTATATGACCTTTCTTATATTAACATGGCTCTTGTGACAATTGTTTTACCACATGTCTACAAAGTGCTCTGTACGTATGAATGTGTACCGTATTTTGAGATATGTCTTGATTTTGAAAAAATATTATGTGACAGAAGTGCAATTTTTTTTTTTGAAATATTTCTTGAACAGCTATATCTAATTTCAAATACTGAAAGGTCTATGATATGTGCTAAATATGTACTACCAGATTTAGATTATCAAATTTGAGATATGCCAATACATCAATACAAATTTTCGGATATGATTTGAATGTGTACATAATTTGGGATATGTTACCATGGAAAAAATCGATATGCGTGTGGAACATATACCCTAAAAATCAGATATGTTGTGATGTGAACAACTATGAAATGGGAGATATTTATTGGAGAAATTTGAGATATGTACCATCAAAACATGAAAAACTGGAGATATGTGGTATTGGAATTGCACCGAAAATGTGTACTAGATATTTCTTGCCTTAAAAAAAGTGTACGTGTATCTCATTCATCTCATATGCCAGGCATATGAAGACCGATTCAAAAAATTTTGAATCCAACCAGTTGGACACAAAGTTCAAGAACAAAGTGCTAGCATGTGCTTCAATCATGGGATAAAGAGATTATGTATGCCATTAGCTATATACTCAAATAAGCTGCACATATCTCGATGGGGCATGGATGGCCAATATTTCTTAGCTATATATATGATTTAGTTGCCATGTATGATTATGTTTTTTGTGAATGGTGTAGTGCAGTATTTGGCTGCTGATTTGCTCTATGCATAAAGAGCTTTGAAATTAATAAACTGTCAATTGCCAAATTAGTTTTATCTTATTTGAGGGCAAATTTCAGTTTGTTAAGTTTGTCTTTTTTCATGCCAGTGCGAGAAGGAATATGAGATATGCATTCGCTAATACTTACATAATATTTCTTCTGGGAATTCTGTTTAAATGTAAAATTTCTTTGTGTCCGTGGAAAAAGTAATAGCTTGGCGTTTATCTTCTTTTGCATATGATAATGTTTCTGTTTTTTTTTCATTAACGTGCTAACATTTAGTAGGTTATGGTCATCTTGAATCATGATTCATTGGGCCCCTTGAACATTGTGGATGGGCATGGCTATTGCTATCCATCTAAGTCATCCTAAAAAATAGTATTAATCTCAGAGTGATACTTCAGTACTGAACTCTACAACTGAAACTGATAATAAAAGTTAAGATGGAATTTCTATTAAACAAAATAACGAGTATCGGGGCTAGGGAGTTGCTAACTAATTGGATCAGAGCTTGTGTGGAGATGGTGTGTGCTGTAAGGATGGGGCTCATAAGCTAAATTCAACAGCCTTTACTTTAGGATCATCATACAAAATAATTTTCACTTTTTTTTCCTACATAAGGTGGAGCAGTTTTTATGTTAGTTTTTGTTTGGATGTATTTCAGTGTATGACTTTATTCCAGTATGCATCAATGTGTTGTGTAGATCAATCAGTTACACCTCTAACATAGAAACTACCAAATACTGTTTATGGGATTATTTATTGCCTCATGTGGTTTTGTGTTTATCTATGCTAACTGTTGCAGACACCCAAGGCCTCAACACCGGGTTCTATGCAGACCTGAGCCAGCACAACTGTCTGATTGGCTGCTTCTCTAATGTGTTTGCATGGTACATGGGGTATCTATATCAAGAATGGGTAATTCAGAAAATATAAGGTGCAATTTTAATTCAATTTAATTAGTGTTATGAGCTGCAGCGCATGTCAATGATGAAACGGCACTAGATATTATCTATGTTATATGTGCAAATAGTCTTGCTAGGTTCAGAAAAGGGTCATGATCCAGTGATGTATTTAGCTATAATCAAGTAACTTTAAAAGCTTACTTATTGTATAAGAGCGGAGACTATAGAGACTGTATCATGCTTTCATCCTAAATAAAAGAGCCTTTAATCATGGTTTCAACCTGATATGTATGGTATAATTTCTGTTTTGGCAGATGGATCAACAGCGGTTTTGTTTGACATTTCTACCTGATTTGCTCAAAGAAATTAAGGGTAAGTGACTGATTTATCATGGTTGTGGGTGCCACCTCCTGTTAAAACAACCCAAAGTTTTATGCAGGATAATGCCAAACGGATTTCGAAAGAGAATAGATTGTATTAGTGTCTTCATTACTATTGTTTCCAATGAACTTGGAAAGGGGAATGTTTGATAAATTTAGTGATTTGTTTTTCACTCTGATGTGGCATATGTGCTTTTAAATAACACTATGCTCGATTAGTTGTTATGCAGAATTCTCACTGTTGGCTGTTCTGGACACTTTATCTTTTAGCACTTATGCAGAAATTTTGGGAAGCTGCTGGAAACTACAACTTAGCGTTTGCTGCAGCTAGGCTTGGGCATTGTTTCTCTGACGATGCGGTATGACCTCGCACGTTCCAGCATGTACTGCTACATTGGGAATATGTCAGATGCTGAAGCAGTGCCAGTGACGCTCATCTTCCATGGAGGCACTTGGAGCTGCTTGGGACTGCATTGTTCTTACTGATGAGGTCGATTGAGTTAGATGGGTTTGTCTGGCTGCTGCTGCTGCAGGAAACAGACTGATACTAGGCGTGTATCCTCAGCGTGACATTAATGTGGGCGATGATCTATCCAGCATGGAGAAAGCATTTGATCGTGATACCTGTAATCGAGTGCAGTGGTAGCTGTAGTGTAGTGTGTCATAGTGACATTATTGAACTGAATATAAGTTCCATTGTAATGTTGTTTATCTTTTCATGCAGAGGAAAACTGGAATTTTAGATTCAGATTTTTCCCCACTCTCTTCATCTCCATCTTCTCTAATCTGTCTGCATATGCAGGTTTATCAGCATTACAAGATATGAAAATGATGAAAGATCACTGTCCGCGAGGAATGTTTCATACTTTTCATATGCAAAGATGACTAGAAACAGCGCATATGAGTGTCATTTCTTTCGATTGGAAAATTGCATACAATGGAGTTAAAATGTAAAAGAAGAAGACTGTACTTAGACTAATGATGGAAGTCGGGTTTGTACTAGTTAAAGGTGTACCTTTTGTATTATGAAAATTTAGATTATCCTTATACAATTTAGGTGATTGGTAAATACGGAGAATAAAAATCAGAAACTAATTGCGTAGCAATCGAGAATTCAGACATAAACTGATTGCAACTCCTTAGCTATCGAGAATTCAAGAAAAAAAAAATGCTGTGAGAATGGAAGAATGGCCGAAACAGGGTTATTTAAATAAAATCCTTGTCAAATACTACATATGGAAGTCCAGAAATTACAAATAGTGACAATGGGTTTGATAGCAGTAAATTACACATAGTTGAACAAAAATTAAAACGCTAGTCAGATAGCTCTTGCTCCTCTAATTCAGCTGGCCCTCAATACTCAAATCCCTGGTAAGCTAAAGGTCAAATCCGTATAGTCCTGAAATTTGTACTTAATGGAGAGGATTATCAACTCCGTAATGAAACCAACCATATGAGACACAAAAGAAGCTGGCCAAAGTATCCCAAATGTCATATACACCACTTTTCCTAATGCGCTCAAGATCATGAACAAGACCGATAGCTTCATTTTGCGACGTCTATTTGGTCCTTCAGCATTGAAGAGTCGGATATGAACCAAGATTATAATAGGAAGAATAAGCAACCATGTAGAAGCTAGTATTCCAGAGCTTATTTTCCTATTCTTTGTGTGCTCATAGATTATCCAAGCTACTAAAACCATGATAACATGATAGAAAAAGTAAGCAACTCCCATCACAAGAACTGCAAGTAACCCCACATGATTTACCACATTGCCATTATCATCCGCATTGTTATCGCCACCCTGACGCTGAACCGGCGATGGTGGAATCACAGGCGGCAACCGTGCTCTCGGAGAGGCTACAGCAGACGACGGGTCATTAGTGGAATTACGGGACATCTTAGTGAAATTGCAGGGCATTATGATGGGATGCTCACCAGACGACAGAGCAACAAGCGATGACTGTGGCGTCGAGGAGGCCACGGCAGCGTCGGCGCGGCGATGGACGCGGCCATCCCCGGGCATCATGACGTGATGATGCTCACCAGGCGGTAAGACGGCCGGCGACGACGGTGGCGTTGAGGCGGCAGCGCTCGGCGCGGAGATGGACGCGCCGTCAGTGCCATCCCCGGTCATCATGACGTGATGATGCTCACCAGACGGCGGTAGAACAGCAGGCGACGACGGTGGCGTCAAGGCGGCAGCGTTCCGCGCGGAGATGGATGCGCCGTCAGTGCCATTCCACGGTGGCGTCGAGGAGGCGACGAAATAGTTTGGCGCGACGACAGACGTGTCGTCAGTGGCATCCCCGGGCACCATGACGTGACGCGGAGGACTCGCCGGTGTTGAAACGGCGGTGGAACGGTGTCCCGTCGTCTGGGTGAGGGGATCCCGTCTTGGGCTCGGCGAGGACGACGGCGATGGTCGAGCTGGAGCCAGGACCGGGGGATCCTCCTCTGTTGCGTGCAGGGGAACGGCACTGGCCGTAGATAGAGTAGCGGCTCGCTGGTGATCGGTCTGTAGCGGTGGAAGTGGCTTGCGAAGAAAGTGTAGCACCGACGTCAACTCAACTGGTGGCGGTGGCACTAGAAATGCGGCCGGAAAGGATGGAGTGAGAGCCGCCGCTGGTAAACGTGGTAGATTTGGCGAAGACTGCATCAAGGGTGACTCCGAAGTTGGCGACGACGGCCGACGACGGAGAGAGGGTGGCAGCAGCGGCAGCTCCATCGGTGGCGGTAGCGTCAGGAGATCTACCGGCGGGGACGGTGGTGGCCGGAGAGCGGCCTCCGGTAAAGGAGGAAGCCCGTGGAAAGGTCCGGATGGTGCTAGGCGCGTCAGCTGGAGAAGAGCCGCAGGTGGCGGCAGCAGCGGCAACGGCAGCGGTACATAAAGTACCAGGTACGGCGAGCTCTCGCCACCGGTTGCGGACTCCATGGCGGCGGGCGGCGGGGAGGACGATGAAGAGGTTCAGAGTTGGCTCAAGACGGCGCGCGAGAGGAGGAGGAAGGGAGCAGGAGAGAGGTGCGGATGGAACCATGGAAGAACCTTTTCCTTCTCCTTCTTTCGTTTTCTTGTCACTACGTGCAGGACTGCAGTCTGCACTGCAGGGAGATGATGGGTAAAGCGGGCGATCACGTTCGCAGACCCAAACCCGGTACATCAACTCTTCACTTCAGGCAACGTCTCAACTGAAACGGGTGGGTAAAGCCCAATAAACCAGTAACCCAACTACACGCCCAATATGGATTCATTGAGTTCTTTATTTTTTCTTTTTCATCGATTAGCACAGAAATAATTTCGATTTTATACCGCAGCCAAAAACGTATTGTAGGTTTAAACTAGACTTTTAAACTACATTACTCTTTCTTTCTCTCTTTTCCTTTTTATTTCGAAATAGCCTGGCTGGTTTTGTCTCCCAGCCTTCTCATGCAGCTGGCCTGGCACTGGCGCACCGGATAGCTTATGCCTGCATGCATCCTGCTCCAACAAAAGAACCCTGAGTTTGCACCAAAAATCCTAGCAGGTTCAGGCGTCAAACATCCTGATGTATGGTGCATTTTCATTCTATCAACTCTAGCTAGTTTAAATTAATATTAAATTTTACAAAAATATATGTACTTTCACCAAATTATATAAAACTACATATTTAAGTTTGTTTATCATAAAACTATATATTTAACATTAACATACTTAAGACCTTGTGTAAAAAAAAACTACAAATTTAATGATAAAGTTATCCAAAAGCTACATATTTTGAAGTTAGACTATTGTAAAAGTTGTGTTTTTTATAAAATTAATGTTAAATCAATAGTTTGTAATACAATACCTAAAATATGTAGTTTTATGATAAAAAATATCGTTAAATCCGTAGTTTTATCATACACACATCTATAGTATAGTTTTGTGAAATTTTCTTTTAAAGTAAATATTGTTACTCTGTAGTACGTACGTAGACACGTAGTTGCTAGGACAGTTTCACCTTCGTTAATATTTAATACTTCGTCTATATTTTAACAGATGTCGCTATTATTTTTTACATGTTTATCATTTATTTATAAAACTTATGTGATTATTATTTATTTTTTATTATTAAATTTATTAATAAATACATTTTAATTTTAATTTATTTTTGTAGTCTTTTTATATTTTAATAGATAAATGTTTAAATATGTACCAGAAGAGTTAACGTTGTCAACCGTTAAATACGTATGGAGTAAGTTATAATATTGCATCAGTTAGTATGTAAACTGTGAAGTACATTGCTGGTGAACTCAATATTTGTGCCATAAGTGAGCACTAGAAGTCCAAACAATAGGATTGTGCTCTATGAAAAAGAATCGATCGGGTACTTCCTCCGGGGCAGAAATGCAGATTTTTGAGCAGCGGCTATTTTACAATGTAGATGATCGGATTGCATGCAACAGCTTTGCGGCACATGTATCTTCTGACGTGCATAGAAAACCAAAATTCACCTATTCACCATCACAACATGCATGCCACCATGAAGGCCGTGCGTTCTTTTTTATAAAAAAAATAAAAAATTACCTAATATTTTAATAACTATTTAATGGTATAAATAATAGTATTAACGAATACGAAGTTAAAAATTATTTTAGAAATATAAGATAACAAACTTATATATAATTATTTTAGAAATGCGTGCAAAAACAACAACAAAAAATATATCTCGTCACTAAGGGCACTCTCAACTCATAACTCTAGATGTAGTTTCCATAAATTCCACATCATTTAGTACTAGACACTACTCTTCCAATACAAACATCACTATTTTATACTTCAATTTAATGCTACTTACCTCACATAATATCTTGAATGTTGTGTAGAAATCATGTCTCATTTCATTCTCTTTCCTCATTTATTCACTTGCCAAATCATCTTTCATTCTAGATGACAACTTATTTAATGTTATGAACATCATTCTAGTTATTGGGTTGAGAATGCCCTAAGGCAAATAAACACAGTGGAAGTTCATGTTTTTTTTAATTTCTAGTTGTACCTTTTTAATACTTATTTCTGAAAATAACACTAATAATATATTTTCAAATATACACTTTTATCATGCTATGCCAGTGTCAGTGACGTGATTAACAATATTGTCATACCAATCTCACCAATAAGTTATGACTTGACACCGTTATATTGCCCCAACAGACAGGATGGCATAGCCATGGTGCAAATTTTTAATTTTGGGCAGTTTATTTTTAAAAGTAAATATAAAAAGGTGCATTTAATAAAAAAATCAAACTTCATCGTGTACTACTACTTTTTATCTGTGATATTTAGGAGTCCTTGATTTTTCTTATTTTTGCACCTTTTTATAATTATTTTTAAAATAGACACTGAGGAAACTTATTTTCAAAAAAATACAGTGTTACGTCGGTGGCACCAATGTGACTAAAAACACTGCCACGTCATCAAATTATGGTGTGGTGGTGCTATATTGACACAACAGGCAGGATGACAAGGAAAAAATATGCAAATTTTAAAAATAAGTTTCAGGACTATCTATGTTAAAAAATAAATATGAAAATATGCACTCTAACCTCAAAGCAAATTTACAATCACTACACGTTGCCTAGACACAGCACCAGCCCACCCTGGAAATTCATCTGGACTGCACAAGCACCTCTTACATCCCAGTTCTTCGCCTGGTTGATGACAAATGAACGGCTGCCAACACGAGCAAACCTTCTCAGGAAAAGGATAGTGCAATCAGCTTCTTGTGCTATCTGCTCGTGCCCTGAAGAAACAGCCGCCTCACTTCGCGATCAACTTCTGGAGCCGCTTGGGAATTCACCCGGGAATAACTTCAATGTCAAACCTACATCAAATACAACCAAGCACGATGTTGCCGGCTAAGCACTTTCGGGTCTTCTTTCTGCTTTGTTTCTGGGTGCTGTGGAACCATAGAAATGATGATGTTATTTTCAAGGTCAATGGCCTTCCGCCCAGTAATCCAGTATATCAGCCGGGACAGCCGCCAGTGGAATAACGGAAGCTACGCTCTAGATCGAACGGCTACCACCTCAGGACCCCCCCCCCCCCCTCCCCCCCTTGGAATAAGCATTACTTTCTTCAAGCTGTCTAGCTGCAGCCCTGCTGCGCTCTTACTTCTGTTCTGCCGCCGCTGTGCCGGGCCTTTTTGCCCTTCTTTTTAGTTTCGCTCTTTCCTCTTTCGTTTCTTTTGGTTAGCCTAGCTTGTCGATCGGTCTTTTCTCTTGGTCTTGTCCCTGTTTTGTACTCTTATTTGTTTAATGTTATGCAGGTGGGGAAGCTCCCTCGATGATTTTATGCACACACACAAGCATAATAACCAAGGTGTGTGTGTGAGAGAGAGAGTATGGCTCAATGCGATGAATTGATTCACGGCACAGAGTATTACATGTATAGGCATCTACCGATGTATGGAAATACTATCTGGAGGAAGATGGAAGGCGAGCCGTGTACAAGGAAACCGGGAAATCACATTTCAACACAATGGGACGAATTTGATGGGCGGCTGCAGCAAAGTGGTGTACCGCGTGACGGACACGCAGCACCATGCGGTACCACGAACCCATCCCATGGCGCGTATTATTGTTGCTACGTGCCAAAAAAAAAAAAACCCCAAAACTTAGCCGATGTCCTAGTAATCGACGGCGACGTAGGGGTGGAACCACTCGGCGAGGAGCCCCTTCTTCCTCCTTGGGTTGCACCCCATGTCGCGGCACAGCTGGTCGTTGTACCAGATGCCGACGCTGGCGAGGCACGACCGCCGGAAGTGCTCCGCCCCGCCGCTCCTCCTCATGTACCTCCCCCACTCCGCCACGCTCTCCTCCATCCGCCGCACGCCCGGCAGCCGGAACGCGCCGTCCAGCAGCCGCGCCACCCACTTGGCCATCATCTCGCAGGTGTGGATGTTCGTCGCGCCCTCCGATCGAGTACCCGACCACCGCCATCTGCGGGATCCGCGGGTGCACGCACTCCCTGTACAGCGGGACGCTCGTGTCCGGCGAGCCGGCGACGATCTCCCTCACCCGGCGCGACGCGAACATGTCCCGCAGCTTCTCGTCGCCGCGGAAGCCCGTGGCGAGGATCACCAGCTCGGCCGGGACGCGCGCGCTCGCCGGCGGTGCCGCCGTCCACCACTAGGCCATCGTCGCAGAAGGTGAAAGAACCCCTCGATTTCTCGATGACGATGCTGCCTTCCTTCACCATGTCGTAGAACCCATGGTTTTGAATTCCGGAATGAAATTTCCGAAATTTCGGCCGTTTCGGTGGGCCTCGGGTAAAAAAAATTTTGGCGTATTTTTTTTGTGGAAACCCTAAGGAGGCCGCCAAAAATCCCCAATTCGTCTCCCTCCTACGGTCCTACCAGACGCGCGGCGGCGGCCAGCGAAAATCGAATCCACATCGCGCAAAAAAATTTGCTCGCCCGCTGCCGGCCTCCGCTCCATCCCCCGGAAGCCACGCGCCGCCGTCGCTCCTCCCCCAGCCGCCGCGCGTGCTGCTGGAGTGCTGGTTCCTGAACATGGGCGGCACGCTGTCCACCTCCTTCGCCGCCGCTGCCGCGGCAGCTATGGCGCCCGTCAGTTCGCCTCGCCGGCCGATGCGTGCGGCAAGTTCGACGGTGTAGCTATGTTTGGCGCAAGCCAACATAATGCAAACCTCGGCAGGGCAATGAGCGAGCTCACGGCGGCGGTGCGCCATGCCGGCCTGAAGGACGCCGGCGTCGGGAGGGAGGAGACTAGGGATTTCCTGGGCGTTGGCGTGCAAGCAGTGTGCTCATCGTCGATACATGGTAACATCGTTGGATTTAACTGTTTAAGCCTTAATTTGCATGTCATTTCGATCTGTAGCCATGGAGAGATTAGTTAGTGCTAATTTTGGGTTATATACTACTGGAATTTGATGTGCGCATGGGCTACTTGATGTTTTTTTTGCCATATTTCTTTTTTCTGTGAAATTTCGTCTGAATTTTTTAATTTGAATTTAAATATTGTTTGAACAATTTTTGTCCGAAATATTTCTGAAATTTTCGAAATTTCGCCATTTCGGTGACCCCGATACAAAACGTCGTTCCGATACTTCGAACTCTGGTAGAACCTCTCCGGCAGCGCGCCGATGAGGCACGACGAGATCGACATCGCCAACCCGCGCTCAGGCACCATGCCGTGCTCCTCCATCGGTATGGTATCTCTTTCTTATAGTACGGTTCTGCCAGCTTTGAGATCAGCCACCTCTGCACAGACAACACCAGTGTTCGTCAGGATGACACGTCCAGTTGAGAACGTGGCGGGGATGTTCGCCGGCGGCGAGCGTACCAGAGGTGCCAGCAACGTGGCGAGAACGTTCGACGCAACGCCGCCGGGCTTCCGGACCATCAGCTCGGCGAAGCGGTTCAAGAAGAGGAAGCTCATGTTCACCTTGCCCCAGACGTTCGGGTGGTGCAACAGCCACCCTGGGCTCCTGCAGATCATCGTGCACGGCTGCTCGACGCCTGACAGACACGATGCGGAGCGAATTAGCCATGAGCAAGCAGTTATCTAAAGTGTGAAACCGTAATTTTCCCAATATTACCGGCGTCTGAAAAGTAAAAAAAAAGGGTAGAAGACACGTCCGCTCTTTGCCTGTCCTTTGGAAATTATTTTTATTTTGTTTCTTTTGTTTGGAAGAAAATTCCTATAATCCGCCGTGTTTACATTTTTTTTTCTTTTTGAGACAAATCTGCCGTGTTTAGATGGGCTGTGAGACATCCTACAAGGTTACAAGCTGTTCTAACTTTGAAGCCCAAAGGCTCTAAGTCCCCAGGGAAAGTGCATGGGCCGAGAATAAAAGCGTGCATCTGTATGACCCAAGAAGTGGTTGTTCCCAGGGTTTTCCGTACCGTGCCATCCGCGAAAACCGCGGTACCGCGCACCTGTGGATCTCGCGCGGATACCTCAAAAATTGTAAAAACCGTGATAAATTTGAATATAAAAATTTTGAATTTAAAATCCACGGTTACCGCACGGTATCGGCCGAAAACCGCGGCTAGTGTAATCCGACAATTAGATGTAAATTAATTTTAAAAAAAACTGTAAAAATACAAGAAAAATAGAAAACTAGTACCTAGCTATATTTGTGACATTTATGACATGTTATATGGGAAAAAAAATTTTAACATGATTTTTTTTTCTAAATTCTTAACAAACTTTGGCATCACAAATATACTTACAATCAAATATTACGTATAAAACTAATACATGTTTATAAACATGTGACTACATCAGTACATATATATTTACCTTAGCTTGGGTACTCGAAATTAACAAAAAGCCTACAACAAAATATTACTAGCTATCTACATCACAAATAGCTAACGCAATAAAAAATATGCCTCATGTATCAAGTATCAACTACATAATCAGTCAACTAAGTGCTGAAAACATTCAAATATGTGTCTTATGTATCAAATACATACTTAACTAGGTGCTATGAAGTGTGAATAATACCATTTTTTATTTTACCTAACCATTTTTCGGTATTAGATTTTTATTCATTCGTAAATTTAGTTTTTTCATCAATTTTTTTCACCAAACATCATTCCAAATCAATTTCTACATCATACATTTTTTCCACAATTTTTCCACAATTTTTTGATTTTAGATCAAACGGACGGTTAGCGCGGTATACCGAAGCCGTGCCCCGACGGAGAGCACGGTTACCACGGTAACCGTCGCGAACCCTGGTTGTTCGTGTACCCAGCCTGCAACTTCTCAGTGCTCTCACTCTTGCTTTGCCCGAAACTCAATTCTCCCAAGAAATTTTTTGGTAACGACTTAATAATAATAATAATAATAATAAATAGTAATAAGTATATTTTTTATATATACATAGATCAGGGGTTTCTTGGTCACGACCAGAAAGTTCTATTAAAGAACGCTTCCAACCTCCTGGATTATGAAAATTCGTCATGTCCAGTTCCTTGCTGTGATTAAAAATAATTTATAAAAAATAAATTATAATTAAAAAACTAAAATCAACTTCAAATTTAATTTTTAGAATTTAAATTTTACATATTAAGCGAAAATATGACAATTATACCACTTTTAACATGTGATTCCTCAAAATACCACTAAAAACATTTGTCTTGACAAAATACCACACACTCTTTTGCTGTTGTGATAGTATTTTTAAGTTCATTTTAATTATGTTTAATTTTCCTTGCTTGCCACATAAAAAGACCAAAGTGCCCCCAACCTTTGTATTGAATGTGAAAATATCGATCTCCTGTTTGTATCCCCCATTGTTCAGCCGTCTGCTCCTTTTGTCCGCAAACCCTAGCCATGAGAAGGCCATGAAGGTGGCCCAAACCTAATCACACAGGTGAGTTTCTGTCCAACTTTTGACTTCTCGGTTGTAATTTCATGATTTTTTTTTACTTGAAGGAGAAATTTAGTGAGGGCAAAGATGTCTTTCATGTAGCTAGAGAGTGTGTATGAATTATATAATGGTATTTCGGCGATTCAGAGGTTAAAAATAGTATTTTGATGAGTCCTATGTGTTGGAAGTGGTATAATTGCAGATTTCTCCTCCACCCCAAGCTCTCACCTCACCAGCTGATGTGAATGATAAACCCTAGCCTTCTGAGCTCGCCTCTCCTCCTCCTCTCTAGCTCCACGGACGGGGTACCTACCTACTAGGAGGTGAGTAGGTGACCGCCTGAATCTCAGCTCTTCTTCTCTCCTCTATCAGTTTGCAGTTTCCTTGGGTGGATTGCCAAATGTGCCTAGTGTGTATTATGTGGCTCGGGTTCTTGGAATGCCGTCGATTCAATGGGATGCTTTGAGGTTATTGATCTTTGGGTGGAGAGGAAATGGATATTCTTGGTATTCTCTTTCGGTCTTTATAGGTGGATTTTGGGGTGCTGCACCTGACCTTATGCATGCACCAACAGTAGCTTTGATTCTAGGGTTCTAGGTTGCGCATTTCAACGGTTTAATCCGATCCCCCCCGCGGTTGTGTCAACAAAGGCTAGTGGGTCTGTGGTTCTTGAGCGACCGTTCCTTAATTTTGATTGGGAAATGTTGTCATCCAGATTCCAGTGTGCGCTCCTAGAGGTGTTTATCTTCAAAGAGTTTTTTCTTTCCTTTCTGTCTATGTATCATGATGGTTAATGAGTTTTGTTTTTGATAACTTTTGTGGTAAGGTAACCAAATCACATTTTTGAAAACTGAAAGTAGTATGTAGCGAGCTGATCTCATGGATTAGTGGAGAAATTGCCGATAGTCACGGTTAGTGCTAAGGGTGTGAGTACTCAGAGCCACTGCTTTGAAGAGATTTTTATCTGCTACTAGTATAAGTTGTGTAAAGCATATAACTGTACGCTGTGATTTTGTTACAAGTGTAAAGTGTAATTCTTTATTTTCTTGTTACTTTTGAGTAAATGGGTCATTGCTTGCTATGTTGTTATATGGTCCATTTCATCAGTTCACTCCAACTGGTTTGCAATGTTTATTTGGCTGATAGATTGAAATTCCCAGCCCAAGTAGATTAGAGAAGCATTTGCTTTCTGTTGATATCTTATTGTAAACTCTCTATTTTGGTGAGTTTTCTAGGAAAAAAAGCATAAGTACACCACAACACCCAGGGATTGTGTAATAACACATCAGATTGTTACTATTTAACTACTTGGACCCAAGATTGGTGTAATAACACATCTGACATCTATTGTTACTTTTTGACTAATTGGATCACCGCTTGCTATATTGTTGTAGTCCATTTCATCAGTTCACTTCAACTGGTTTGCAAGGTTTATTTGGTTGATATATTGAAATTCCTATCCCAAGTTGATTAATGAAGCATTTGTTTATTGATGTTGTATTATTATTTTAGCTTTTGTACTCATTTTTTGTGTCTCTAGAATGAAAAACATAGGCTTAAGTGCACTGCAATTGGCAGTGATTGTGTAATACCATACCTAGTTGCTACTCAAAACTAAAGCCAGAAATATAATTACAGAACTTGAATGCTAGAAATGACTTCGCAAGTTGTTAGTAATGTATCAGTTGCTGATGTCCAGCATGTTACTAGTTTTCAAATCCATCACTGATTATTGGAAATTTCAATCCAGGCTGCTTAGCTGCAGGGTCATCATGCCTGCTGGTGAAAACCCTCACTCAATCTCAGAGAAAAAGGCAGCATTGAGGGAGTCACCTAAAGAATCTAAGAATGTTGGTAACCAGCAGCCCAGAGTCTCCCCTATTTCTAAGGATAAAGCTGCTGAGACAGTTGGCATTAAGCGTCCACAACCTAATGGCCCCCCAGGGGCAAATGGCCATCTTGTATATGTGCGCAGGAGGCTTGAAACTGATCATTGCAAAGTTAGCCCTTCTGCTAGTGCTGAAAGTATCAGTTCTCTAAGCTCAAAGAAAACTGTTGTAGACAAACCTGAGGAACAAAGTTTGAAGCGTCCCAATAGTTCGCTTCAAACTCTGTTAGCTCCTGTTTTTGCATCTCCTGCAGCAGCTGCTGCCACCTCCCCTACTCCATCTGGAGGTTTGCTAGCCCAAAATTCTCTCAGAAAGCAATCCCCGGTAAAGGTGGTTGTTCAACCAAGTATTGTAGTGACTGCTAGTCCACCTTGCAATATGGTGTCTACTGCTCCAATTCCTCAGAATTCTGTAGCCACCAATTTGACATCTTCTCATGTCACGGCTACTAGTACAGCATCTCATGGTGCTGTAGCTACTACTACAGCATGTTATCCGGCTGATCAACAAAGATCAAGCAATCAGGATTGGAAAGAGAGGTTTATTAGGCTGCAGGCATTCTTGAGAAATAATGAGCAATCAGGACAGGAAGAATATATCCACAGTAAGTTTTATCTTAGTTCAATACAATTTGCCATAATTTTATCTGATGAACTGTTCCCTTTCACTGAACTGCAGTGCTTCGGTCTTTGTCATCTGTTGGCCGAAGCAAGCATGCCATTGAGCTGGAGAACAGAGCAGTCAAGCTCTTGGTTGAAGAAGGTATTTTGCACTCTGATCGTTGAATATGTTTTTCAGTATTACTTCAGTTTCCATGCTATGTTTTCAGCTTACAGTCATCATGAGTCTGTTTATGGAAGCATGATCCTTTGGATTGACTATTGTTTTTATATCTTTTGTCAGGAAAAGAACTGCAGAAGATGAAGGTTTTGAATGTACTGAACAAGCTCTCACCTACTGATTCTCTATCATTACCAACTCAACCTGCTTCTGTTAGGCACCTGGCATTTCCACCCCGCTGATGAGAAGAGGAAATTTCAGTCATGTCATGGCATAACAAGTGTTCAAGAAGTTCGTTCTGAAGTCTTCCTAGCTGACAACCTGAATGCTCGTGTTGCTCCTCTGACAATAAGCAGAAGATGCTTTTGTCTGCCAACTGATGCTCTCAGTGCATGGGAGCATAACAAGTGCGTGTCGCGTCCAGTTCGTTGTGATGGAGTTTGGATGTAACAATGATCTTAGTGTGCCTTCCAGGCCATAGCAAACATGTGCTGGATGAGAAGATGGTTCATCTGCTCCAACTCACCTGCAGATTTCATTGCCGCTATTTCTTCTGCTTGCAAATGAATGCAATGTTGTGATTGACATGTTTCATCTTGAACCTAGTACCAGCAAGTAAGGTGCAAATGTGAAATACTTTTGGCACACAAGTCATGCTCTGTCATGTTTTCACCATCGAGTAGGCCAAATGAATTGTTAAAACTTGCTGCTGCCAGAAGAGTAGATAACTCGTTAGCTGTATGTAATCTGACCGGCCAAGAGTTGACATGCGAACAGCAACAAGTACCCAGAGGACGCATAAGTAGAATGCAAATCATTTTTGCAACTGCTTCAAAGAAATGTCGAGGGGATGCATATTCAACAGGTGGTTGTGCTTCGCTGACGTAGATGATGCCCATACCTTAAGAGCATCTTGCATCTTGTTTAATTACACTGGGTACATCAAGTACGAATTCTGACAGCAAAAAGGAAAAACTGGCAATTGACCACTTGAGATGCTTCATTATTGATGCTTACCCATACAAGTAGCTATTATGGCATAATTTATAAAAAGCCTATGACGTAAATAAGCATCAGGACATGCATGCTCCCTCCTAACCAGCACATTATTATATCTATAAACACCTGAGACTCCCTGAGAGGAGGGGAAGAGATCCTAGATCTGTATTTGTATTAAAGTTATTTCTGATGTTCACTATCTCGGTATCTCGCAATTACTGGTTCTTGCACATCAACTCGACTCGTAAACCCTATCAGAGAAAAGATATCTTAGCCCAACGATCCGGAGAAGTGGCATCATCAACCATTGCACCACAATCATCAGATTCGGCAGATATCATGACCTTTCTTCGCCGTTTCTGAAAAAAAGTATCAGGAAAACACCATGTTAACAAAAGTATTAGGAGAACAGTTAAGCGACAAACATCGCAAAGCTAACAATTACAATTGTGTATCAGTGCCCAACTAGTAGCAGTGCCAGTAATGCTGTATCAAAGAAACGTGAGCTATCACAATTACAGTTCACATGATAAATGATAACTGCCATAACTACTTGAACATTTCTTACCTGTTTCTCCTTGTCACTGTCTGAAACCTTGATCAAATACCAACCAGTGTTAAGCACTGTGGAGTTGAGAGTTCAGTTCCTCATCTCTGCCATCAGATGCTTCAATCATATACATCATTCTTAGACTGCAGACATCACCGCCATCAGGGAGGTCAAACCAAGATTCCAATCATACAATTCTCCATGAAAACGTCAAGAAGTTAATTTCAGTAGCTGTTGCAGAGTTCATCATATCTGATGAGCTAGCTCCGTGTGATACTTCCTATGGTACACATAGCAAAGTTGAAAAATATAATCATGTGAATCACTTCCCTTGACTTGGAATATTCAAATTTCCATAGTCCAATGCAGTTCAAGTACAACTTCGAGATCTTGATTTAAGCTTAGTTGTCAGATTCTAAGCCTCCATGATTGTGCACAACACAGTTGCATGCCTCAATTAATAATGCAATTACACCAATCATTTCTTGAATAACTGATCCCACCTATCCTGAGCAAAGTGTTCCGTGAGAATTCCTCCATGTTTACAGGGTTATTAAACCACTTGACGAAAT
The DNA here is from genome assembly GCF_000231095.2 of Oryza brachyantha. Classification (NCBI taxonomy): domain Eukaryota; kingdom Viridiplantae; phylum Streptophyta; class Magnoliopsida; order Poales; family Poaceae; genus Oryza; species Oryza brachyantha. Next base: position 14,524,741 of record NC_023171.2, read on the forward strand.
GGTAAATATTCAGAACTGATATACACCCTGTTGATAAATGATGCAAGAGCATGCAACAGATGGCAGAGCATAGATCATTTTAGGTGACTATGCTAAGTAACAGCAACCCTATATTAGTTTTACATGCCCAATGCCAATTAGATCCATGGTGGTGGTGACTCCTCATGGTTCCCAAAACATTAGGTTGCCCTTGGGTGGGGCCCACTTGCAGGAGAATTTTAACAACCAAACCGGAATCTGATTGGTGGGAATTAAGAAGACCTCCATAGCTGGTGGAGAGCTGATGGTAGTATTGACATGCCACTAAAGAAAACCCAAGCTTTTGGTCAAATATGAGACAAGTAGCAAATATATTTATTTGCAGTGGGCTCTAGGGTAGTGACTGAACCAATATATAAAAGGGAAAGCAAGAAAAGAAAAGTGGGCACTGCATTTCTTTTCATAAGAATGATGTCAAGGTGACTCAAAGATGAGTATTCATGGTGCCTTGTACTTTATCTTTCATGTCACGCTCCAGCTAGTGTCTTCTCCTCAGACCTCAGCATCCAATTAATCCAAGAAGTGTCCTCTATGCTGCAACAAACAAATATGTTGTGAGCACTAGAAAACAGATTAGAGCAGTGAGAACACAAAATGTAAAAAGTGTTCTTCCAATCTACTACGTATCATGCATTTTTTAATGCACTTATGGTTAATAAAAATAATAAAAGAATGAAGTTACTCTAGTATTGATCTCTGAAATAACCAGTTTTGTGAAAAACAATTTAAATGAATTTCATATGTAAAAAAGTAGGATAAAAGGTTCAAACTTTATAGATTATAGCAGTTGTGGCGTTGGCATGTTGCATCGCCAAGAGGCATCAAGATTCCTGTACATGTCACGGAATAATGAATCAAAGAGATATATTAATGATTTCCTTCCAGGACGGGGGGCAGAAACACGTTATCATGTAGGGAATCAAGCAAACTGAACTTGTAAATATAGTAACTCCTTCCTAAACTGGGACAACATTGGGAAGAAAAAACTATTTCTCTCACACAATTAACCTTTCAAATTGGATGTTGGTATTGGGGATCACATGTATGTCCACCAAAACCCACCATTATGCAACTAATTAATTCGTCTTTCTTTGAAACAGTCTCCTATTTCTAAATATTCGCAAGTTGCTAGGGGGTGAACAACCATGAAAAGTATAAGAAAGTAAAGATCTTATAAAGATGATTAAATTAAAACACTAACCAATCCAAAGTAGACAGGTAACAGGCCGTACATATTCAGCTTTACTAGATGCAATCCTAGGAATAAATACAATGTATATTTAAATAAGCAAGCAGATCCACGAACTCCAGAGAAAATTGTTTAGCTAACATAGCATCAACGGCTAAAAATGGTTTGCCCTGAGTTTGGTGCCAGAGACAAACAACTCCATAATTCATTGTACTAATTAATGGAACCTCTTGATCTCTTTTTACTAGTAGTATATAAATACATTTGAAATGGTATGTCTCGATGGATATATACTGCACACGGGATGACAGTTTTTCACCTGACAGTGCAACTTCAAATGCATTGTAGGAGATATTTTGCCCACAAGTTTTAGCTACTAAAGATTTACTGTTTATGCAATTTGGTACTCTCTCCATCATAAAATAACTTTATATTTCTAATTTAAACTAGAAAATAAATTTATTTCAGGATGAAGGAATTTCCAGAAAGAATCATGTATATCTGTGCGCCACAGGCAGTTTTCTTCAAAATAAAATAGATTAATACCAAGGCAATGGGAATATACTAAGGGTCTGTTTAGGAAGCTTAAAATTCTGAGAAGCAACCGGTTAGAAGCTAGCTCCTCAAATTCTAGATAAGCTAGGATTTTCAACTTTTGGCTTCTAATTTATTTTCTAGATTCTACGTCTGCCTTCTCAAAATCTCGGTGAGAATTAAAGTGTTTGAAAAGGCTGGAAATTCTTATAAAAGCTATAACTATTAAAAGCACCTCCAGCCCTAGGAACTCCTACCTTCTCAGATAATATTGTCAAGGAATCTGTGGTTTTCCGTTCAATGCATAGAGAGGACAAATTTTATTTGGCCCTACTCTACACCAGTACTACTACACAACTACACTGGAATGATGGAATCTCCGATTAGTACACCGCCACTGATCCCCTCTATGCAGTCACCAATGTGATTAGACCTGTGGCTTGCATTTTAGTAGTCCTCTGTGTGGCCCCATGCCCAATATGTATATTATATAAAACTACATGAAATTATCCAACCCAAAATTTTACTATGATACCATAGAGTGACATATATAGGTATTGTTATGTAACTCTGTCAAAAACGGCCTTCCCTGGATTGCGCCCGCATTGCAACTACCCATGGTATTGCAAGAGATGATTTCATAAAAAGGAATCCGTCTCAAGCAACATAGTTACCATCAAGTTGACTTTAATATGGAAGTGGGTATGGCTGGATTCCTGTGTGGTGCTGGGTCCCCCAGTGAGAGGGAAAGATTCTAACAAATAAAGAAAATAAAAATGCAGTGGTGACCCCATAAGCTTTGTTCTTACGACAAAACCAGACAAACAAAGGCAAAACCAAAGCACAGCCAGGCCAAGCATAGACAGTTTCTGCTTTCCATCCTACAGCAGCAAGATTCAACAGATGCCTTTGGAATGAATGGTGCGGGGGTGTTCAGGTGGAGCACTGAACCTTTTCTAGAGCTACATGTTGGAGTCTAACACCGAGCTAGGAAGGAGAAAGGAGAACCTTTTCATGACGAGAAGGGAGGCATACGATTACCAGTGAGCTACTCTATCAATCTCTTTCTTTGCTTCCTTTCTGCCGAAAAAGATGTGTTCTCTTCTACTACCCACACCCTGCAATCCAAACGCAGGCAAATCTAGCACAAAATTCATCCCAAGACTCCCACTCTCCAATACTCCCCTCGCCCAAGATGTGCAGCGAGCTTTACTTCTTGATTCCAAACAGGAGAGAAGTATTATGACTTGCATGCTCAGGCGTTCTTGTTATCAATTTCCAAGAGCATCATCTTGTTGGCTTTAATACTGATGTAGTAACTATGGTGTTAAATTCTGTGACCAGATTCTGAAGGAAACCTTACCTGAATGGAAGAGGGAGACCCCCAGCCCAGCATCTCCTTGGCACGCACCCCGTCGGAAGGCGCGCCGGCGGTCGACTTGGATCTGCTCGAGCAGCTGCTCTCCGCTGACAACGCCTGGCTCGAAGTGGCAGCAAATACTTCACGCTCAAACAACTTCTTTGCTTCCCCCTCCAACCTCTTGACCGATGCCGTTACCACCACAACACCTGCAAATTCATGGTGGATTCAGCCGAGTGGCGCAAGCACCTCAGTTCGGGAACGGTTTGACCAAGCACTAGCTTACATCAGGGAGACACAGAGCGACGCCGATGTGCTTGTCCAGCTATGGGTGCCAATCAAGGGTGATGGTGGGCAGCTGGTGTTGACAACGAGCGGGCAGCCATTTACTCTTGATCAGAGATCCAATAGCCTCATACAGTTCAGGGAGGTGTCGACGAAATACCAGTTCTCTGCAGATGTTGCTTCAGGATCCTCACCGGGGCTACCAGGTAGAGTGTTCATCGGTAGGCTCCCTGAATGGTCACCGGATGTTCGGTACTTCACCAGCTATGAATACCCTAGGGTGAGCCATGCACAGTATTTGGATGTCCACGGGACGATGGGGCTGCCGGTGTTTGAGAGGGGGAACTATTCATGCTTAGGTGTCATCGAGTTGATCATGACCAAACAGAAACTCAACTTCACCTCTGAGATCAATACCATTTGCAGTGCTCTCCAGGTATGAGCGTCGCTTACCCTGCCTGAAAAGTTCGAAGAAGAAAGCATAATATTAGTATCTGAGCAAGAAATTAATTTAGTTCCACAAAAAGAGCACGTCTGGTTTCACTACGACATGACTATTGATCACAATAGCAAATAAAAACTGAACCTTTTAGGTAAGGACTATGGACTTTCTTGATGATAATGCTCTTTGCAGGCAGTTAACCTGACAAGCACAGAAGTTTCAAGCATTCCACGCACAAAGGTAAGAACAAACATAAATTTGAGAATGCTGTATCAGAGCTTTGAGTTGGGGCAAATACATAGTAGATTATTTCATTTTGGACAAAACAATGCATTACCTACATATACCATGTGGTGCAAACACACTAGACAGTAACACCCAACATTGGCATGACTTGAGAACTACTGTTAAATTTGCATTCTTTAAAAAAAGGATACCAATCTATGTAAATGTCGATAAACATCTTGATACAAAATGGTGCTTATATCTTGTGACTTATGGCCACTCTTGTTGATTATCAACCAGCTTAGCAGTGCTTCCTACAAAGATGCTTTACCAGAGATACTAGAGGTCCTGAGAGCAGCCTGCATCACCCACAAGTTGCCATTAGCTCAGACCTGGGTCACATGTGCTCAACAAGGAAAACGAGGCAGCCGCCATTCTGATGAGAACTACAGGTACTGCATCTCCACCATTGATGAAGCATGCTATGTGAATGAATCCCAGATGCAGAGCTTCCATGATGCCTGCTCCGAACACCACCTGCTACGGGGGCAGGGTGTTGCAGGGAAAGCCTTCACCACAAATCAGCCATGCTTCTTACCGGATATTGGATCTTCCACTAAACTGGAGTACCCATTGTCTCACCATGCTAAAATCTTCAATTTAAAAGGTGCAGTTGCAATCCGATTGCGGTGCACACGCACAGGGATTGCTGACTTTGTGCTAGAATTCTTTCTGCCAACTGACTGTGAAGTACTTGAGGAGCAGAAGGCAGTGCTTGACTCATTGTCAGGTACCATGAGAAATGTTTGCCAAACTCTACGTGTTGTTACTGACAAGGAGATGGAGGATGAGACCATGCGAGAAATGAATGAGCTGAACTCATTCAGTCCTCGGGGCAAGAACAAAGTTGAGGAGTTGTCCTTTGGAGGCAACACAACGGAGCATAGAGAGGAGGCATCTTGGACAGGTTTAGTAGGGACTTCACAGAATGGATCAGATTTAGCTGAATTGCATACACACGGAATGCTATCACATGGAGGACAGGGTTCATCTCAAGCTGGTGATCAAACAAGTAAAGAAAGTAGCAAAATAAAAAGGCGTACAAAGACAGAGAAGACCGTGAGTTTGCAGGTCCTTCGGCAGTACTTCGCTGGGAGTCTGAAGGATGCAGCAAAAAGCCTTGGAGGTGAGTGACATTAACTTATCAGATAAACACAAGATTCAGCCATGTATACTTTACTATTTAAGTAGATACCATCAGCCATTAAACTATTAACAACCCAAGCCATGGAGCCAGCATGCTGATACTCTAAGAAAACATTCTTCCATAAAAAAGTCAACTTTCACATGCACCTTATAGTCAGAAGATGAGCATTGTTATCACCGTTTTTTCGTGATCCGTGCAATTGCATGGAGGGACAAGGAATGTGAGATTGATACAACAGTCACCGTAGGCAGATTCATGCAATGAACATGAAATGGAAAAAAGGTAGGATTTATGCAAAACAGTGATCTCACCTAAAGACAAGAATATGTAACACTTAACAGTCCAGAAACAAGCCCCTCAAGTTGGTATCCCATGTTGCTTTCTAGAAATAGAATGGTTAGTTAGGGGTTCCATGAGTAATAAGCAAAACTATTTCTTCACCAAAAAAAAGAGAGTTGCTCATCATATGCATATACTCCATGGCTTGCTTGCATTCGTTTTAAATAAAAATGCTTTATATGCATATGATCTATTGGTAAAAATGCATGAGGAGGAAAAATAAACTGTATCCAAATTGGCTCCACATATACTCACCACATCTTTTTTCCCCTCACAGTGTGCCCAACCACTCTCAAAAGAATATGCAGGCAGCATGGCATAAACCGCTGGCCATCACGGAAGATAAAGAAAGTAGACCACTCTCTAAGGAAACTGCAGCAAATCATTGATTCAGTTCATGGAGCAGAGACAGCTTTCCAACTTAACACCCTGTACAAAGATCTAACAAACACATCTGTATCATCTGACAATAATTTGTCAGGAAGCATCACGGTTCCTCTAGCTAACCAGAGCAATCTCACTGACTTTGAGAAGCAGCAACACCACATGCCAAGCAACAATATTCCATCGACTTCACTCTCACACTCATCATGCAGCCAAAGTTCTGATTCAAGCCCCTCCTGCAGTGGAGTAGCAACAAAACATTCACCACAGGTTGGAGCTAATCTGGTGAAGTCAGGATGTCTTCCACAACATAGCCCTGTCCAGACTCAGCAAACAGAAGCTGCTTCAGTAAATGAACATTTCTCAGGTCAGGAAGCAACAATAGATCTCTTACAGGATGTTGCTGAAAAGGCAATTGACGGACATCATACGTCTCAAAGCCCATCATCCCCCAAGCAGACTGCAGATGTAGGTATGAGAGTAAAGGCCACTTTTGGCTCAGAGAAGGTGAGGTTCAGATTGAAGTCTGAGTGTGGCTTTCAAGAACTGAAGCAGGAGATATCAAAACGTCTGAGTATAGTAGACATGAATTCTTTGATTGTAAAGTATCTGGATGATGATTCAGAGTGGGTCTTGATGACATGTGATGCAGATTTACATGAGTGCTTTCATGTTTATAAACAAGCAGATATCCAAACAATCAAGATTTCAGTTTATCTAGCTCCTAGTCCAACAACAAGGGTCACTATTGGTCACACTGGCTTGTCATGAAGACACCATAAGCCTCACTAGCTTGTGGGGTGTCTTCATAAATCAATAAACAAGCTGTGCTTGGTTTTACACCAGGGAAAGCCAGAAATGGTTGGCCTCTGCAAGGTGCCAAGTACCAATCGGATGTAGCTCAGGTGTTAGCTGGATTAGTCTTTAATGAGCTGCTGAGGTTAGAAACTGCAGATTACACGGGAGTACTTGACAATGGCAATACAGTTTTGAAGTAGCATGTACCAAACGAACCATGCATTGACTTGTAAATACTCACTGATCGACCTGAGACTCTCAAAGGAAGTGTAATTTGATTGAGATCATAGGGTGAGATATATCTAAACCAGGTTGGTCTGAACTTTCAAAAAAAAACCAGGTTGGTCCCAACTATCTTTTGGTTCTTGTCATGCTTATGTGCAATAATCCTTGATAGCTTCTGATTATCAATCATCTGTAATAATCCCTTCAGAGGATACAGCACTTGACCATTGCCTCAGTGACCAGCAGGAAGGTCGTCTTCCCCCTCTTTTGCCAGAAAAGAAAAGGCAGCAAGGACTCAATTCTTCAGCCTGCGTCTCTGAAAATACAAATTGACACGGCGGTTGTTCTTAGTTAGTTAGATATTAGAGGATAGGGTATACTTCCTTTGTTCAATTTTTTTGGTCAATTAGAAAACTAAAATGTATGGTGACCTCGTACAAAATGATGATGTGTTCTTTATGGAGACTGTTGCCGCAGTGGACACAAAAAAATGTTTTCTTTAAGAAGATTGAATTTTCTGAACTGCAACAAATGCCATTAGGATGTCTAAATGCATCTAACAGCGAAAAATTTTAAGTCCATAATGTGCTTTTGTCGGGAGTAATTTTTAGACCTGCAGACAGGGATATTAGTTGCAGATACAGAACCATTTTGTTTTAATGTTGTTGTAGGCTTGTAGCTGATGACAACAGCCAAAATAGAGACAAAACCCTGAAATACTATCGAGAAATTGCCATCTACAGTATCTACCAGTTAGGTCAAATAATGTAAGACTTTCCAGAGCAGGTATCAAAAACTCATTTAGCTGTCATTCACGAAAACAGATTTGCTCACCAAATTTAACGCCAGAGACCTGAGAATGGATGTTGTAAATATCCTCGTCCCCTTCAACGCAATGCAACGCAACAAATATTCCAAGTCATTATCCTTCAAAACATACATTTGCCTTAGCAATTTAAATAAAAAACAGCATGGACATCAAGTGTCATTAGGAAAAGGCAGACATGTTTTATTATGTTGATTCTAAGTGTAGCATTGGCATTCAGGTACAATTAAATGCATATCCAAGATGGAAATAGAAGGGTGAATAGTTCAGGACAGACAATCTAGAAACCTGGTACTGGCACTAGCACCATGATAAGAGGTAGACATAGCAAAGTGACAATGCGATGATAATAGTCACATGCCAAATGTTTGAGTTTGTATGCGACATACCTTGAAGCCTGAATGGTGCAAGATCTTACACTTTGCTTATGTAGAACACAACAGATAGACATACCTCCACCTCAACTTGCCATCTGAAGATAATAATGATAGGACGCTCAGTGTTGCACCAGAAGACAATGATGAAACAATGGAACTTCACCTCGTTCAAGAAGAGAATAATGACAATATGCCCAGTTGTCTTATCAGTCACCACTGTGGTTTTTCTTGAGCATTGCGATGTTTAAACTATAAAGACATTCCATTCCCCCTCTATCTGTCTCATTTAGAATTTTGAAGAGTCTTCAACAGCTTTAATATGGTATAGTTAGGTACAGATGCAAGTGCTTAGGTAGTTAGGTTTACCTGAATAAAAGGGAAAACAAACTCCTCTATTCTACTGGGAAAAAAAGTTCAAATGAACATTATAGACAAAATTATATCAGAACACATTGTTTCAGTATATATTTTTTTATTCTTAAGCAGAGGCAAAGTAAAAAAAAGCATTCACATCTGTATCCACTTTAGGAAAAAGATTATGTTTATCTCTATGCTAACTTACAGTGATTTTGCAACACAGGTTCAGTAGCATAGTACGAGGGCTCAATCTGAAGGAAGAAAAGGATTAGCACCACACATATACAAGACTAAATAAGATCGCTGTGGGCTATGCACATCAGATAATTCCAACAAGCTAGTAGGGAAAAAAAAAAGTCCTTACCAAATGAAAACAAGAAATCAGATCATCCACAACACTCACCAATCTGTACTTTCTATATCCTAAACAGATCAATGTAAGTAAGGTGGTTAACAGATCAGTGATGAACAGCATAAGTCATATCAAGAACAAAACAGATATCTCGTAGTTCCTCTCTGCATGCGAGCTAACCGAAGCAACAATATTGCTCAAAATTAATAAGCTTAGAAGGCACATAAATATGGCAATGCAGATGACAATAAGTTTGCTGCAAGAAATTATTCATCAATTAACTCATGAAATTTCAGGAAACCTAGTATACAGAAGCTACAATCTCACATAACACAAGAACGCCAGAACCATACACTGAAACTCAGTCCTCATCCTCATCACTCTCGTCGCTGAAGTAGCCTTTTCTCTTCTCCTTCTTCAGCGCCTTCCCCTGGTCCTTCCCAGCTGCCTTCTCCTCCTCCCCTCTCGTATCCACCACTGACGCCCACCTATCGTCCTCGAACGCCGTAGCGCTATCCTCATCGTCCGACTGCCAGGAAGCCCCGTGACCGCCGCCGCCGCTGCCTCCGCCTCCACCACCGCGCCGCGACTTCTTAGACGGCGGCGGCCTCTCGCGGGGCCCGAGCTGGTTGCGAGGGCACTCGTAGGAGAGGTGGCCCTCCTCGCCGCACTCGTAGCAGCGGGACTTGTCGCGGTAGACGCGGCGGCGGATGAACTCGGCGGCGCGGCCGTTGTCCTCCGCGATGGAGGCGGAGAGGGTGCGGCCGTTGAGGACCTTGCCGTGCATCTCGGCCGCGGCGGCGGCGGCATCCTCGCGGCGGACGAAGAGGACGAAGGCCACGCCGCGGCTGCGGCGGGACTCGCGGTCCTTGACGACGGTGACGCGGGCGACGCGGCCGAAGCGGGAGAAGAGGGTGTGGAGGTCGGAGTTAGTGAGCGCGTAGTCGAGGTTGGACACGTACACCGTCGACTTGGACGGCGCGAGGCCGCCCGAGCCGCCGCTGCCGCCCCTCCCAGGCTTGCCTCCATGGGAGGAAGGCCCCGAGGCGGCGGATGCGGTGGCGGAGGGGAGCGGGTAGCGGTAGAGGAAGCTGTCGTCCTCGCCGTCGGAGTCGGAGCCATCCTGCCTCCGGCGAGACATTTTGCCTGCGGCTTTTCCCCTCGCCTCGCTTGGATGCCAATTGCCAATAATGCCATGTCCTGGTGAGCCGAGCCGTCATTGGGCCGAGCTGATGACACGATGGACAGTTCTAAGATGAGTATGGCCCTTGGGCCACAAGAAGCCTTTATTAAGGCCACGTTCGGCGGTAGCCTAATTATCCGACGGCGCAAAAAATACAGTAATAGATTAGTACACGATTAATTAATTATTAGTTATAGAAAACTATAAAGTAGATTAATATGATTTTTAAAGTAACTTTTATAAAAAAAATTTCACAAAAAACACACCGTTTAGCAGTTCGAGAAGCATGTGCACGATAAACGAGGAAATCTGGGTTAGCAAGAGGGGAGAAGAACACGGCCTAAGTAATGGTTTGCTATTGAAAAATAGTTTCTCATCACGTTGCTTATGCTTATTAAGTCATAATGGTTTACCATTAAAAATAGTTTATGGATAAAACATTTATATATTTTCCCTTAGCTATTCAGAAGAAAATGTTTGAAATAAATTATAGTAAAAAGCCCAAAAACCAACTCTAAGGTCAAATTCTGGTTATGGAGCCAGAAATTTGTAGCCATAATTGTGCTTAAATAACAATTTTTTTTATTCTATAATTACTTCAGTTTAGACATCGACGAATGGAGTAGTGTGAACGGGTAACGGTGGCTCTTCTCATTCACACAATTGCTATTTGTTGCATAGAACTTTGCTCCATCCTATTAATTGGCGGTGAACCAACGAAGTGCCGCTCATTAACTAGCTAAATGACTTGAAAAATGTACTACTTAAACTCCCCCTGACCTCCTCCTAACCCACACACCAACGACTGTAGTCATCTACGGCACACAAACAGGGTCACGGATGAACTCAGCCATGGAGACGGTGAGGGGAATTCAATTGTTATTCTTCAGTTCTTTGAGCCATGACCATGAATGCATTCTGCAGTTTCCATCAGAGATTTAAAGGTGGCAAGCTCTCTTTGGTTCTTAACAGGATGGAGGAGTGAAGCAGTTCAGGCTCCAGATCGACATGCAGTGCCGCTGCATGGGTTGCATCAAGAAGATCGAGCAGGCAATGGTTTCCATCGGAAGCGTCAGTGGTATAGCTTTCCTGGCTCTTCTTCATTTCTTCAGTTTATTTTTCCTGAAAGTTTTCTTCTTTTTTTTAAGAATACAAGCTACAGCAGGCAATGGTTTCTGAAAGTACGTTTTGATCGACATGTTTGGTGAATTTCTACTGATTTTTTTACATGCAGGAGTTGGAAGTTCAGTTGCAAATGTTGATACAGGGACTGTGGCAGTGATGGGGAATGTGAATCCAACGAAGCTTTGCCACTGGCTCAAGAGGAGGATAAGGAAAGATGTCAAAATTGTGTACCCTGATCAACCAGTTCAGAACAGCAACCAGGTAAGGCTTCTCTAATCTCTAGTAGTTGTCTGCTACTGCAGAATGAAGGGCAGTATGCTTCTTCTTGGTTTTCAAACTGAATTTGTTTTGTTTATGTTGGGAATGAAAAGAAAGGTATGTGTAGGGTAAACTTTTCATAACACAGATCAAACATCACAAATGATGAACTTTCAAGTCTACAGGATTACAGTACAGCATGCTAAAATCTCTCAGATCAACACAACCTTAAAGTGACACTTCCACTATGGTTTCCAGAAGTGAACCACCATGATATCCAAACAATTGAACTAGCGGTTCCACTTGCTTGCAGAAACTGGTAATGGTTCTAGGGAGCAGTTCAAATGCCAATGGCGCACACACTACACCATCAGCTCCACCAATACAAGATATTATGTCCTGGGATTCAGTACCATCAGGTGTTCAATCAAATAATCAGAGCTTGTATTTGATCGAGGAGAAGATCAGGGACCTCGAGAAGGTCAGGGATATGCTGAAGATACAGAACCTGGAGACAGAGCTGGTTTCTGTCAGGTGTGAGCTTAAACAGTCAAGGGAAGCTATCGATGGAAGTAAGAAGACTCTGCTGGATAGTGCTTTGAATCAGCTGGAAGCCTATCATAAACTAGAAGCACTCAGTCATTCACCATACCAGTGAAGGAAGTTGCGCAATCTATTCAAAAATGCATTTTCACTGCAACATTACTTCTATACACTTTATTTTCTGTAGTCCAATTGTTTTTGCTACCTGACAAGTGACAAGTAAACCAGAACTTTAATTTAAGATTTTTAAGCCTCTGAATCCTGTATCCATGGTTTCTTGAACTCCAGAAACAATGGGATTTAATTGATATAAAGCATTCAACACAGAAGTGAGAAGAAACCTCTATAGTCTACATATATATATGTTCATTGTAACACAGACACATGGTGTTCAACAATGATAGAAATGCTTCAATCAAAGAAGCTACTACATGTTTTACCTTAATTGCAGCACAACCATAGAGATGAACAGTAGCAAGGGCCTAGGAAGTGAGGAGTGAGGACACACAAAGGGCAGAAAGAGAGGTGTAGAAGATAGTAGCAAAGAGTACAAAGAAACGAGTTGAAGGACCGAAATGGTACTTGTCAGACATGCGGCCGATGGTCGCCATCATCGTCGAGGTGGAGGTTGACACCGTGGTCACGCAGCGCGTTGAGGATGGCCCAGACCTTGGTGCGGTTCTTGAACCCCTTCTTCTCGACCTCCTTGGCGGCGTTGGCGTGTATGGGCTCGCGCGCCAGGCCGTCCACCTTCAGGCGCATGGCGAGCACCTCCCCAACGGCCGCGGCAGCCTTGGCGTTGCAGGTGCGGCCGCACTCGAGCCCGTCCCGCAGGGGCTTCTCCACGGAGGACGCGGTCGCCACCACGCGCCCGATCTGGCGGTCCACCACGTTCGCCGTCACGTACTTGAGCGAGATGAAGAGCCGCAGCACGTACCGCTTGGCGAGCGGCATGAAAGATCGGCCGGTGCACCGTCCACGAACAAATGGGCGGCTAAGCCCGAAGCGAACTCCTCAGTGGCATTCCGGCGAACAGCTGGCGAGCGCAGCCGCGTAACGCCGTCGCCCGAGCCAAAAGAGCGCTCACGACCGCGCGCCGGCTGGTCGAGTATCGTGCAGAGAGATCACTGGTTCAGGAGGTAGGCTAACACGGGAAAGAGCTGACAGATCCTGCGAAGAGCACGGCGGCGCGCGGTGGCGGGCGGCGGCGTGCGGAGGCGGAACGAAGAGTTTTCTAGTCCTCCGGTGAGTTTGCTAACCCGTTAAGAGAAGCATGGGCCGACTAGCACACTGCCCATCATTCCTGAACCCAATATCATACGAAATATGGGCCGAATCAGGATCATAGAGATGGGCCGACGACCAGCGCACGGCCCATCAGAACTAAGCCCATTACACACGAAACGCTTTCTCCGAGTTGGATCCGGAAGCGGCACGGCAAACCGAATCCGCGCGCGCGCGAGGACAAAACCGAAGATCTGAGCAGCAGGAGCAGCATGGGACAGGGAGAGGGGGAGGAGGACGAGATCGAGGCGGCGTTCGCGGCGGGGGCGATGCCGCCGGAGTGGCGGCCGAGGCTGCGGGCGTCGGGGCTGGACAACGGCGACGTCCGCGCGCTCGCCGCGGCGATCGTCAGGACGCACCCGATCCTGCGAAGCCGGCGCCTGGTCCGGTGGGGACGTCGCGCTCAGGGCGCTCTGCTTCCTGGCGGGGCCGCTGGCGTGCCTGATCGCCGTCTCCTCCGGCGAAGCCGAGGGGTTCGTGGTGTCGCTCCTGGCTCTCGGCCTCGTCGCCGTGGTGACGACCCCGGTCATCGCCGTGGCTGATGAGTGCGAGCGCAGGCAGGCCAAGAAGACGAGGGAGGCAGCGCGAATCGTGCTCAACAACTTTCTGCTCCCTCCTGTTTGATTTGCACTGTATCATGCTTCATAGTTTGGCCAACGGCTTGTAAGAATAAATGAAAATTTGAATTTTAAAATTAACTTTTAAGTTTTCATTGTAGTTTATTTTACAAATTTATATTTAGGTTGCTAAAGAACATGTATACAAAACAATTACCCATAAAATTGTTTTTTATTCACAAATTAATTGTGTCGCTTACAATAATTATAAGTGAAATAACGAGTGGAAAAGTAGAACAGCTGATGACGCAGAAGATTACGTGCGTTGCTTGCTCTCTTTTCTCCACTTCATGTGGTCTGAAATCCAACAAACGCTGGTCATCCGGCGCAAGGACTCTCGCGCATTTTAGAGACAAATTCCAACATGCTCTTATCTTTTCCAAACCTTTAGTTCCAACTTCCAAACAAACAAATCGGACATGGTTGACACTGAAAGACCGAAACTTATAACTATCTCAGGTTTCAAATAGGAGTAAAAGGTTGTGAAAGATTAAAGATTATCTGATTTTTATAACTATTTATTGGTATAAATAAAAAAATAACTATTTTAAAGTTAAAAATTTAATTTAGGATCGTGAGATGGTTAACTTCTATATAAAAACTTTTTGCAAATGACTCACATTTTAACGGTTTGAAAAGCATACGTACAAAAACGGAGTAATAATATAAGAATAATCTAGTAAACAAATAGTAAACAAACACAACTGGGATCATTTCGTTTTTTATGAAAAAAGCGAAACACCATATTTATAAATAAAATATAAGTGGTGAACAAAACTTTTCTATAAGTTTTGACGGCATAAAATTAAATGTTAAAGAATAAACTAAAAAAACTCTAAATTTAAAGTTAAAAGTCTAAACTTTGGTTAATAAATATGAAAGATACGTAAACACGAGCTTCCTAATACTCCTATGACACCATTTCCTTTAAGATTATATTTGACCATTCGTCTTATTCAAAATTTATATTTAAATATGTAAAATTATAATGCATACATAAAGTTTCTATAATAATAAATCATATTATAACAAAATAATTAATAATTATATAATTTTTTTAATAAAACGAATAGTTAAACGTGGACTAAAACTAAAAGTTAACGGCGTCAAAAAAAATACGGAAAGAGTACTATATTTACCACAAATATACTCAAGTGCAACTAACTCTTTTCTCTCTCTCCCCCAAAAATACTACTGTAGCCAGAGTCCACACTCCAGTACAGTGATTCCATGTGCCACAGCAGCCGATGTTGAAATCAAGCTGCGATACTGCGTAGCTTAAAAAACACGGTAGCTGATTTCGTGTTAAAAAATTGGCTCACGGCAGCTAAGTCCACACAGCGCATCTTAGAATACAAATATTTCTTTTAGCTAATTAGCAGAAGTAAAAAATTAAAGTTAAAATGAAAATAATACAGTAACATTTAGTAAATAAGAAACCATTAGGACGAGATGTTAGATGAGCATAAAAGAAGAAAAAATTTAAACAAAAATTGTTTAATTAAATGAATAGTATTATATGTAGTATTAAAAATATTTATAGTTTATTAAAAATTTAAATTTTTAAATGTATTTTGAAACGGAGGAGGACCAGTTTTCTTTTTTAAGTGCAGTGCAGACATCGATGCATGCGAGTCTGTGACAGTCTGACAGACACCGAATTGAATGGAGCACAGGACGAAGAGGGTGGCGATCGTCGGCGCCGGCACGAGCGGCTTGGCCGCGTGCAAGCACCTCCTGGCGAGGGGCTTCCGGCCGGTGGTGTTCGAGGCCGGCGAGTCCATCGGCGGCCTGTGGACGCGCACGCTCGCCTCCACCAGGCTCCAGTCGCCGCACGTCGCCTACCGCTTCTCCGACTTCCCGTGGCCGGACTCCGCCGACTGGTACCCGCGCCACGACCAGGTCGTCGACTACCTCGCCGCCTACGCGCGCCGCTTCGGCGTCGAGGAGCGCGTCAGGTTCCGGTCCAAGGTTCTCGCCGCCGAGTACGTCGGCGCGGCCGACGACACGGCCGCCTCTGGGTGGGAGCTGTGGAATGGCAACGGCGACGCGTTCGGCGACGGCTCCGGCGCGTGGCGCCTCACTGTGCGGCACGAGCACGACGACTCCGGCATAACGAAGGTATGTGGAGTAGCTCAGCTCGAAGAAACTAGAAGCAAACCATGGCTGTGGCTGACACTCGCTTGCCAGACGTACGAGTTCGACTTCCTCATCCTCTGCATCGGGAGGTTCAGCGGCGTGCCGAACATCCCGGCGTTCCCGCCGGGCGGAGGCCCCGACGTGTTCCGCGGACGGGTCATCCACTCGATGGAGCTCTCCGACATGGACGACGCGGACGCCGCCGCGCTGGTCAAGGGCAAGCGCGTCGTCGTCGTCGGCTCCGGCAAGTCCGCCTTCGACATCGCCGCCGAGTGCGCCGAAGCCAACGGTACGTTAGCTGCGACAATGTTTCCTGCTCGAATCGATGAAACCACAGAACCAGGATGCTCAAGTTGGTGCCATGAGTTTCAGGCATCGAGCAGCCGTGCACGATGATCTGCAGGAGCCCACGGTGGCTGCTGCACCACACGGATGTCTGGGGCAAGGTGAACATCGGCTACCTCTACATGAACCGCTTCGCCGAGCTGATGGTCCGGAAGCCCGGCGCCGGCAGCACGTCGAACCTTCTCGCCACATTGCTCGCACCCCTGGTATGCCAGCCGCCGGCGAGCATCTCGACCAAATAGGACATGCCATCCTGGACACTGATGGTGTTTGTGCAGGGGTGGTTGATATCGAAGTTGACGGAAGCCTACTACAAGAAGGAGATACCGATGGAGGAGCACGGGATGGCACCGGAGTACGGCCTGGCGAGGTCGTTCTCGTCGTGCCTCATCGGCATGCTGCCGGAGAGGTTCTACGACATGGTGAAGGAAGGCAGCATCGTCATCAAGAAATTGAGGGGTTCTGTCACCTTCTGCGACGACGGCCTGCTGCTCGACGGTGGCGTGAGCGGCGAGCGCGTCCCGGCCGAGCTGGTGATCCTCGCCACGGGCTTCCGCGGCGACGAGAAGGTGAGGGACATGTTCGCGTCGCGGCGGGTGAGGGAGATCGTCGCCGGCACGCCGGACACGACCGTCCCGCTGTACAGGGAGTGCGTGCACCCGCGGATCCCGCAGATGGCGGTGATCGGGTACGCGGAGAGCCTGACGAACATCTACGCGTGCGAGATGATGGCCAAGTGGGTGGCGCGGCTCCTCGACGGCGCGTTCCGGCTGCCGGGCGTGCGGCGGATGGAGGAGAGCGTGGCGGAGTGGGGGCGGTACATGAGGAGGAGCGGCGGGGCGGAGCACTTCCGGTGGTCGTGCCTCGGCGCCGTCAACATCTGGTACAACGACCAGCTGTGCCGTGACATGGGATGCAACTCGAGGAGGAAGAAGGGCCTCCTCGCCGAGTGGTTCCACCCCTACGGCGCCGTCGATTACGCCGATATCCTCTAAATTTTCAAATTTGTAATAAATAGTACTATTATTCAAATTTGTGACGAAGTTGAGAGAAATTATTTGAATCAAAACGGACGGCCTGATAAACTAAGCCACTCGTCATCTCGTTCATCAATTATACTGCCATTACGAAAGCACACCAAACAAGACGAACACCACAACCGGCGTTATGTCTATCGAGGAAAGAAATATCTTAAATCAGACATAAAAGCGAACTTTGTTAGTCGAAGAAACAGTCTCACTCATACTCTCTCATCATCGGAGCAGCAAATTTCTTTGGCGTCCTGAAAACAAACATCTCGATCGAAGGCATTCCGACGAACAGCTCGTGAGCGCCGCCGTTTTCCACGCATCGCTGATTACAGTTAACCACGTTAGAATCTGCCAGATCAAACATCAGAAAAGATGAGCTTATAAGACTGCTATGTGATAACATACCACGTTAGGATCTGTCAGATGAACATAACCTAAACGACTTTTTTCTGAGCAATTGATCTAGACAGTTTCACTATGATACTATAATACTATTTCTATATGATATCCAGAATTGGACCACTATGGCCTCGTTTAGTTTTCAAATTTTTTTTTTCAAAAACATCCTATCGAATTTTTGGATATCTAAATAAAACATTAAACATAGATAAATCAAAAAACTAATTACACAATTATAGAAGAAATCTTGACACGAATCTTTTGAGCCTAATTAGCCTATGATTAGCCATAAGTACTACAGTAACCAACATGTGCTAATGACGGATTAATTAGGCTCAAAAGATTCGTCTCGCGGTTTTTAGCCTAGCCGTGAAATTCGTTTTTCCGTTCGTGTCCAAAAAACTCTTCCGACATCCGATCAAACATTTGATGTGACATTTTTCACAAAAATTTTCTTAATCTAAACACCACCTATGATTTCCATAAAACTGAACTGACAGCCCTGGTAATGGTCCTAGGCAGCAGTTCATCCACGCTGCCGTGTGCATCGTTTCTGCGTACGTGAGCTTCGGCTCGAGGACGTAGTAGAATAAATAAATCTGATTTATTGTATTAGAGAAAAAATAAACAGTATAGATTGATTCTCTATCATCAGTTGTTCGGTCTGGTGCTTCGGTGCTGTGTCTCCACCTTGGATGATCTATCTTTTGAACTGTAGAACCCATATCCCGGGGTCCTAAACTATTGTTACCTACTTAACTTGCTTTAATGAAAAGCTAGCCTTCAACTTGTTTCTTAAAAAAACACCAGTAGGAAAAATGTTCTAATGTGGTAGCATAAAATATGTATGATCCATTGAATTAGAAAAAAAATCTAGCACCATTATCGTTTTATTTCTGCTTATGCTTATAAGCCAAAATTTGATATTTTTTAGCATTGGTTTTTATATCGCTAAGAATATGTATATAAAAGTTTTATTCAAAAATTATTTTCTAGTTATTAATAAATTATTTCACTTATGCTTAATATAAGTCCAAATATGAGGTTGAGTTGTAATGTGAGGAAATTGCTCCTGGCTTTCGATAGCAAGATCGGAAAGTGAATCTCTATTTGCTTTTCTAAGGCAGAAACCAAACACTATTAATATTTATCTGAGTAAATTTCATAAAACCGTGTAATAACCAAGTTTCAGAAAACTACAGAAACATGACAAATAACTACAGATATTATAGTAATCTACTTTTATAAAACCACACCTTTTGCTAAATATGAGTAATAAAATTACATGTAAAAACATATCGATTTGTAAGTTTCTCGACACGTACATTATATATAAATTATAGTCACCGACGCTAATTTTTTTATATATGTATTCTTTCATAAAACCACACCTTCTGCTAAATATGAGTAATAAAATTACATGTAAAAGTATATCGATTTTTTCATAATAAGGTTGTTCAAACAGGGTTTGGTATGTCTGGCTTGACCTAGACCGGCTCGGCCCTACCCGACCGTACACCGGGGCAGTCCTGGGCGTAGCTATTGAAATCCGAAAGCCCGAGAAAACCCAAAATGCCGATAAACCCCGGAAAAGCCTAGGTGTTGGGTTGGCCTTGAGTTTTTTCTTTGCAATTTGTTGGGCCCGGGCCAAGGTATTTTGACTGGGCTTTTCCAGGCCCGACATAAAGCCTAACCCGATGTTTGAATATACCTATTTCATAGCTACCCATAAAAAGGATTTTATTTTACACTGTCCTTTATTAAACTAGGCATTTTTTTGTTATATTTTACGCCACATTTTACTGGAGCGGATCAGGTTCACGTCGGATTAGAGTTTGGTCTCTTTTTCCAAAACTCGGTCTCGTTGCTACCTGCATAGCCAACGATAAACTTCCTTCTACCGCGAAATAAATATCGATGGACGCAGCGGTGGCGGAGGAGGACGAGCACGTTGACGACGTTGACAGGGCAGCGGCGGAGGAGGAGGTGCCGGAGCCGCGCCGCCGCCCGCCGGCTGCCGGTGTCGTCGGGCACGGAGGAATGGACGAGGAGAACTCCGAGGGAACCTTGGAGTCCATGTCGTCGTCCAGCGCGCGCGTCTTTCTCATGCTGGCGGTCTCCTGCGTCGCCGTCTCCTTCCTCATGTACGGCGGCGTCTTCCGCCGCTTCGTCGTCATCTACGACGCCTTCGTGCCCGGCCGGCTCGCCGGCGCCGTCGTTCTCATGCTCGCCGCCACCCTCATCTGGCGGGAGCAGCAGGAGCGCAAAGCAGATGTATACTGATAGCATACTGCAACAAACAAGTTAGCTTCTTGCCTCTTTCAAAAGTTGCTGGTGCAGTTATTAATAATATGTAATGAAGTCAGTAGTGTGAGAGGACACAAGAAACCTGCACCTCAATGTATCTGACAGTTTGTGATGAACACCATCTTGCAAACCTATATATTTGGTCTATGTCTAATTCTACCAAATGGAGAACAGATTATGTCAACCAATCATAACACTGAACAAATCTATACAGAAAGTTTCCCTGTGGTTTCTACACATCAGAATTGTTGAATCTCCAAGCTGGAGCTCACCCGTCACTACACACTAACAAATACACCTCCCCTACACATCTCTGGATGCTAATCCTAAGTTTTCTAATCAAGCACACAACAGGTTTTCGTGAATGCAATGCCCAATTCACGGTGCGGTCGATCAATGCGGCTCAAGAGACTTTTTCGCAATTGCGAATCCTCCTCCGACTCCGAGGTTTTGGAAGTCAGTGCTGAGTTGCTAGTGCCTAGTGTGAGGCAGACCCTTGTTGCTAGGTGTTCATGACTGATAACCCAGTTGTGATCTGCATCCAAAATGTTAAATTCCTTATGTTGATCTCATGTTTTCTACACACTAGTTAATCAGCTGTATGTGTCTGCATCCGGTTCACCACCATCTGTGCCGCGGAAGGGAATACGGTTGATCCTTAAAAAAGAAACAAAATTGGGGCAAAATTAGCATTAGGAGAAATTGATTGGAATTTTTTTCTTCAGTTATGAGTCTGGGCTAGAACCTGGAACAGCACCGAAGCCATTAACGGTATGTTGAATGGCCGGTCGTTCGTGAAGATTATGGCTGCCCTTCACCTCAACACCATGTTCGCCTCTTTCGTTTGAAATCTGTGTTATTGATCCATGTTGCTGGCTTGGTAATGTTTGGCAATCAACCCTCTGAGCCGTGATAGTAGAAGAAGCACATGGTGCGGAAGACGGCTGAGGTCCTGCTGAATGACTTGCGCTGGTTGGATCGTTATGAGTTGGCTGCTCACCTGATGTTTCTGTACTACTTGGGGGTATCAAGGCTGTTGAAGATGTAACAGGTGGTTGAAATGAGTTTGGTGCTTCACCATCTCCTACCCACCCATGGCCAAACTTTGTTCCAGGGGGAAGGGCGCGCTCAATTCGTTTCGATGCAATTTCCCAAGCGACAGGGCCTAGCTGCGCAGCAAAACGTGCCAAGCTGCGTGCATAGGACTGCTGCAACTGAACCCCAACCTGGCAAAAAAAGAGTTAAAAGTGACAGTGATAATGTCTTGCTGTTGACTAACACTAATGGGAAAGGTTGAGAATGTATAAACATATATATGGTGAAGCACTTATAAACAGGACTTGTATTTTGGACACTCAACTGGAATTAGTAGCTTCCTCGTCTCGTTGTATGAGGACGACACTGGCAGCTCATATATTGAACTGGATGGTTGAGGCTGACAATAAGTGCTTCGGCTACTTTCTTCTATCAGAACTGTTTTTTTTCCACTTTTTGTTGACCATTTACCCATGGACCCTGGAACAAAGGAATGGCATTGAAAGTGGTCAGGAGAAGGCGTCTGTTTGCCAAAATATGCAGCAATTTCACACTGAATGTTGATCCATACAGAAGAGAACAAAATGATATAAGAAAATAAATAAAACCTGAGTAATCTTCAATTCTTTCCAATTTGCGCTCATTAGACCAATTGTAGTCATTATTCTGACTGGCAAAAGAAGCTCTCAGTACATCTGCAAGAAGGGATCTATCCATTACTTGCCGTTGCAGATCAAATACTGGGTGTGAGCGATGTCCACTATTTCCAACACTAGCGAGTGTTGCACCAGAAAAGTCTGCAGTAGCACGTTCTGCCGGTGGCCTCCCAACTTTCTGTTTGATATTGTTCTTATTTGGAGGCCTGCCCCTCCTAGCTTGTGGCTTTGGTTCTGGATCTGGTTTAGGTTCTGGTTCTGGTTCAGGCTCACTTGCATCACTATCTTGCCTAAGGTTCTCAAAGTCCTTCTTGGCAAGCTCTTGGATAGCCCGTGCCTATAATATATGGTGCACAAATATCACATATGCAGCATACCTCATATACATTAAAGTCAACATGTAGGGATGATTTTTTACCTGTCGATAGTATATTGTATCTGGTGAATTGTAGCACATTGCATTTGAGGTTAACAAGAATACATCATCCTGTAAATCAAAGCTTCATGTCATTTCATATGAGCTTAAGAAAACACCAGTGGAATTCTAGTCCACATAAGGAATAGAATGTTGAAGAAAGATAAAAATAACAAAAAGATGTTTCACGTCAGGATGAGCCTTAGGAATGTTTTTTTTTCTTTTCAAAAATATTGTATCCATGACAGACTTCTAGCTATCTAAGAAATAGTGGGTTAGGCGCAATGTAAGCTTCACATAGTTACAGCTAGTGCAGCCTGCAAGTTGGACTCAATAGTAGCACATGTAGTACTCAAGAATGATACAACGAACAAGACTGTTTGTGGTGTGTGCAGCTGAGGCAATGTTTTAAAACAGAAGGGCATGTCATAAAACTAATCAAAAGAATGATGCTGGTGATTTTAAAGTAAAAGAAAGTCAAACACTGTGATACAAATTTATGACCACACATAAGTAGATCAGATATGTCTAAAATGGTAGGAGCTAGTAGCAGGCAAGAAAATTCATTAGATAGAGTTGTGGCAGAAATCATAGAGACCTTCCTAGCATCGCAACTATAGGAAGTTCATATATTCTCAATTGTCTATCTCATCTTTCCAACAACACATAATTCCAACATGAGGTCCAACATACTTCATAGCAGTTAATGTGTTTAGCACTTAGCAGCATTTTTTATTAAGTTCTTGTGATTTGTTTTGAGTGTGACTTGACTATGCAATGCAAACACAAACATACATGCATAGTAAATATCTGATGCTATACAGAGCAAATTTCATAAAAGAAAAAAGGCATTCACAAATTCTCTTCTTATCGTAGATACTACTACCTACCTTAGATGATATCATGCAAGCACCTTTCATAGCCAAAGGACTTAAAAATCCTTTGATTTAGCCAGAAACCACAAGTACGGTAGAATCAAACATACAGTGGCCTGGAATATCTCAGTATTTGAGAGTTCCCTCTATGCATATTAACGCAACAAAGGACTTTGGCTCGGTACAATTTAAATTCAGAAAAGCTAAGTATAACATAGAAACCAAAGATAATCATGGAGAAAAGCACCACGAATGAATGCTAGACAATAAACTATCTGCTAGCCTACCACAACCAGCTGACAGAAATTCCACACCCAGAAGTCAGTGGCACTGCATGAACTCCAGCATAAAGAAGGGTAACTCAAGTGCCAAATAAAGGTAATGATATATCCTTCTTTCTCAAAATATACAGGTTTTCTTCAGTCAAACGCCCAAATAGAGTAAATCAACAAAACTGTATGGGATAGGTCATTGTGAATTTTGTTCATACTTATCTGTTAAAATACCTTTAACGCAATGAATAGCAGTAACTACTGTCAGTTGCGTGAGTACCTTCTGGAACAAACTTGTCAAGTGCATTTTACAAGATAAAGTGTGCTTATATTTCATTGTACTAGTCCTTGAATTGATGAGATTTTTCAATATTTCCCTAAGAGATCAGATGGAACACTATCAAGGAAAGTACCTGGCAGAAAACTCGAAGGTTTCTATTATACTATTCATATTAAATGTTTCTAGCCCTTTTGAGTAAGAGTTGAAGAGAGTGACTAAACTAGCTCATTCAGCAGGACTTTTTCTAAATGACCACCGCAGGACATGGAAGAACATATCTAATGTCTTTAGGGAAGCTGAAAGGAAAAAAAAAAGAAAAACATTGGCATTGGGAAAGACATGTAGCAGAGGAGACTAAATGAGCTCATCCAGAAAACGGGGACAACCAAGTTAAAGACACAGCATTCAAACTCAACTGTAACAGACTAATAGATAATTGCCCACCACACACATGACTGTTGGAAGGGAAATCGAAACAGCAGAGAAAAGGTCAACAGCAACCATTCTACAATGAAAATCTAACACCGACCTCAAATTGCTCCAGGTTGCCATAAGCACCCTTATCGAGCTTCTTCCGAATTGTTGAAAAATCCATCGGATGCTTGATAATATCATGGTAATCGGGCAGCTGGCCATAGATACGCATTCAAAGGCAAATCAATCAACACCAAAGAACAAAACAAACAAAATATTTGTAACATTATCATCTTCAAACACAAACCTCTTCGGGATCAACAGGATCAGAGAATACACCATATGTGTCCTTCCTGCAAGAAACCAGGAAAGCCACCATATACATCAGAGGTAATGCAGCTGTCAATAAATCGAGGAAGAGCAACCAGAGAGCACAGCAACTCACTTCTGCAGCCTATCAAGGACGAAGAGTAACAACTTTTTGTCAGGCAAAGGCGTAGTGGGCCCGGAATCTGACGGTTCTGGCGAGTGAACAAATCAACCCACGAGCACAGCAACAATCAGAGGCACAAAGCATTAATTAAACCAGAAAAAAAACTGGAATGCCTCAGGCACTAAAAGAATTAAAAATGGCATCTTTTATACACATTCGCCCAGGTGTTTTTCGTTTCTACTTAGAAATCTAGAAGAATAAATGCAACGCAGCAAGGAACACCAACCTTCACGCCCATCCGTCGCTTTCCTCGTCTTTTCTCCCTGCGGCAGCAACAGCAAAAGATATAAGAAAATTAAAACATCCAGAAAAAAATCATATTAAGAATCGAAAATAATGGAGGAGATAAAAAGCAGCAGAAAAGGTGGGGCTTTCGTTTACCAGCGCCAGTTACCTAAGTACAGATCTAGCCATGCCCGCGAAATGTAGCAAAATTTGGCGCGAGAAGCAGACAAAACCCCCCATAAAAAGGGCACGACTTTAAAGCTTCGAACTGAGCCATTTAAAAAAAAAACTGCGCCAATTATTTGTCGCGGATGCGGGAGATGCGAGGGTTTTGGTTTATCCCCCCAAATGATTGGGAGAGGTCACTCGCCGTTGAGCTGAGTTGACCACTGCGCCTCGCCGCAGAGATGAATAAAATAAAGGTGCCCTTTTCATGCCCAAAATAGCAAAGAAAATTCCTCGGGCGGCGCGCGGCTGCGCAGATCCGTACGCGCCCCGACCGCCGGACGCCTCGCGGCCCCCGAATTAGGCAAAATTCCGCGCGAATTCGGCCAAATTGGCGGGGATTCGGCGCGGGAGGCCTCAGATCGGGGGGTCAGAGGAGGAAGGGAGGGGAGCGGGATGACGACGCCAACCTTGGCCGATCCGTCGGGGAGGCCCATGACGAGGCGGAGCTTCTTCTCGCGGCGGCCTCCGGAGGCCCCCTCCGCGTCCTCGTCGCCGGAGTCGAGGCTGGGGTTCCGCCGGGTGGAGCGGCGCCGCTGATGCTGCTGCTGCGGCGGCGGAGGCGGGGGCGGGGGCGGAGGCAGCGGCGGCTTCTCCTGCAGCTTCTCGAGGCGGAGGCTCCGCTTCTGGAGGTCGAGGAGGGACGGGCGGCCCTTCTTCTTCCGCTTCCGCGGCGGGGGAGGCGCCGACATCGCCGGTGGCGTCGGCTGCTGCTTGCCCATCTCCGGCGCGGCGCGGCGGGCGAGGCGTTTTTTCCTCTTTATATATATATTTCTCTCTCTCTCTCTTTTTTTTTTTTTGCTGTGCGGGGCGGAGAGGCGTTGGGTTTGCGTGTTGGGAGGCGTGGTGTGGGTGGGTAGACTTTTCTTTCCTTTTTCCTTTTTTTTTCTCTTTTTTGGGTTTTTTTTTCCATGATACGGACTACTAGCTGGCTACTGGAGTACTACTGGCCTACTGGGGGTGTTCGGGGGAGCACGTGAGGCGCGTGTGCGGGTACTGGCGATGTGGGCCCCACGTCGCAGCTGGTTTGCGTGCGCGGGTAAACCATGCAGTGCCACGACCGCTACCGGTTTGGAATGGATACGGTGTGCAGGTGTTCTTGTGGACTGTCGGAACGTTAGGCAAAACTGATTGAGAAAATAAAATCGGTTATTCATGTATTTTTCTCTCGGAGACGGGAGCAGAGTAGAAATACTGATTGAGAAAATAAAATCGGTTATACAGTATATTAAAAACGATTTATTTTGATCGGGAACGTTTCGATAACGATCGGGAATCGATATTTCAAAACGGAAATAATCGGAAATAATCGCACAGATACCATCTCACCGTGCGGAAAATCACACCGTGTGGAAAGGAGGAACAGAGACGATGCCGACTGCATAGATGCCTACCTAGTTGAGTCGATGTGTTGATGTGTCTGTGCGGGATTTGGGTGGGCTAACTACTAAGCAATAGAGAGGTGTGAGGTGGGCTAGGAGATTTGGGCCATTTTGCAGTCCATGTACGGGAATAACCACAGGAATTATTTCGAAAAAATATAAGAATCATGAAAACGGTCAGGAAAACACTTAAACCGTTTTCATCGGTTTTTTATGCTTTTTTCCTGGTTTCCTATTTTTCGTGTCAAAATGATATTTGGATGAGAAAATTGATATACGGTGCCACTCGGGACGAGAAAGTCCTGTCCTGTTTTCAACCCTACTGTGGTAGGTGTCTTGGTAAGCTTTTTGGTTCTGTCGTCTTCCGCGTTTGTTTATTTGTCTTATTAAAAAATAATAAAATAAAATAATAAATAGTCATATATAAAATATTATTCATGTTTTATCATCTAATAATAATAAAAATATTAATAAAAATTTAAATAAAGCGAATAGTCAAATATTGTATTCTAAAACTGAAAATAAACTTTTTTGGGACGGGACGGAGGAAGTACAAGGGAATTAGGGACTTATCTGAGATATTATTTCCTCCGTTTTAAATTTTTTTAGAGGACTTAAGTTTTATATCATGATATAAATGTTTGTGTAGGCTGATTCCCATCACTTAAATGATTTGAGAACCAACCATGTGTTTCGAGAGAGAATTTAAGTAATTTAAAATTTAGAAATTGATAACTAAATTGCCCGAGTTTTATATTATAAAAAATTTGTCCATTTAAGATATATTAGGGTGTGGATTATTGATTTGATTATAAGGATGAATAAAAACAATTCGGTAAATAAGATGAAAGAATTGGGAACAGTGATGATGTGAAAAGGAATTGTATTTTTGGAATCATGGCGCAAATAATCAAAAACTAATCCTCTCCACCTCCAATATCTATTCCGAACAGACCCTTGTAGTGTTCCTTCTAAAAGGCGAATTATATGTTATAAATTTTAAATTGAACTTGAAAAAAAGATCAGTAAATAGGTTGCAAGAGACGTATAAGCGACAGGTTCACAGGTATTTTAGCCGCAGATTGCTGTAAAGTGAAGTTTCAGTGGGTAAATAAACTTCGGGCATGTTCGAGTATCAAATGGATTCGGGACAAATTAAGAAGTCTGATATATTGAGACGGCAGGTTTAACTAGTTCGTCCATCAAAACAGGCAGCTGAAAAATATAGCTAGTGATGCCGCTGTGACGTGCAATATTTGTACTAATGCTAGCTATGTTTGGTATCTTTCCACTTCTGTTTATACTCGTACTAAGATATATCCCTTTAAGAATGATGAGGGGCAAGATATAAAAAGTGGATTATTGATTATTAGTACTTCCATACTATCGTCATTTTACACACACGGAAATTCTTCAACTTTTTCACACGAAGATATCAAAGCACTTTATTAGCACTTTGTAACAAGATTGTTTCTCATCGTCCCTCCAGATCTGTAAGAGTCACTGTATTGTTAGAGTTCTGAGCGCCATGGTTTGCATTTCTCTGCTCCACTTCATTGTTCTCTTGTGCAAAATAAGCCGGTCTATTTGGGGCTGGAAGTGACTTGCTTCCTTTCTCCAAGATAAGCACAACATCTGACATGAGTGGTCTGTCATTGAAATCTTCCTGTACACACAGGAGTGCCACGTGGATGCAGAGCATGACTTCATCCAATAAGCAATTTGCACTGATAGTAGAGTCTATCATAATCTCTGCCTTCCCTTCATTCCATAGATTCCATGCCTGCATCAATCAGATTGATAATTCAGATGCCTAACTTATTTCTCTTTGAATCTTTACATAAGTGAAAACAAATTTATAAATTGGAAGACTTACATAGACTAAAAGATTTGGGGAGTCCTCAATGAGATCAGTAGAGCTGATCCTAGAACTGCTTAATATCTCCAAAAGCAACACACCAAAGCTATAGACGTCAGACTTCATTGAAAAGATACCCCCCATAGCATACTCAGGAGCCATATAGCCACTAATTGGATCATATCCACTTCAAGAAATTAGTCCACGCACATAATTGAATTTTTTTTTGCTAATTTGTATAAATATTTTGAACAATACTTACTATGTTCCAACAACTCTCTTAGTGACTTCCTTTTGCTGGTTATCGCCAAAGATTCTTGCCATACCAAAATCCGATATCTTTGGGTTCATCTCTACATCGAGCAAAATATTGCTTGCCTTGAGATCTCTATGGATAATTGTCAATCTTGAATCTTGATGGAGGTAAAGAAGTCCTCGGGCAACCCCTTTGATGATCTTGAACCGTGTGGACCAGTCCAACACTGATTTTCTTTTATCCTCTGCAAAATAATTAAGAACAATACTATTGATCAAGCACCAATGGTTTGTTTTATGTGGAAATTTAGCATTTTATGGTGTGCTAGTAGAACATACTGAAAAGAGAAGCATCCAAGCTCTTGTTAGGCATATACTCATAAATAAGCAACTTTTCATCCCCTTCGACGCTGCAACCGACAAGTCGAACAAGGTTTCTATGTTGTAATTTGGCAATTAGGACTACCTCATTTCTGAACTCCACTATTCCTTGTTCAGACCAACTACTAAGTCTTTTGACTGCAACTTCCCGGCCATCTAACATACCCTTCAGAAAATACAAGAGAAACATTTCATCACTGAATGCATCCTTGGAAGGATTTTATTTTTAAGAAATACATCACACTGTAAACTTTGGGCGTTTGTTTGTCTCAAAGTTCAGGAAGATCAGCTTGGACTATGCATTTTCTTTCAACAGAAACTATCGATAGCAGCACACGGATGAGTTACCTTGTAAACATTACCAAAACCTCCTTTTCCAATCAAAGATGCTTCGGAAAAGTTGCCTGTTGCAACAAGAACCTTGTCATATTCTACAAAGGGAAATTCAAGATCTTTGGCAGGGATTTCTTGCCCAAGTTCATCAGAAATGCTCAAAACTCGCAATGCCCGTCTCTTGTTATTCTCCCCATATTTTTTCTTGATGATTTCTTTAGTCACCAAGAAAAAACGAATATCAATGCAGTGAACATGTAACAAATTAAGTGTGGAACATGGAATTGATTAAACTACATGTGCAAAAAAAAACATATATGTACCTTTTATCTTGGTAATGTATATGAGAATGCATGTGGGTATAAGAATACTCGCTAAAACTATTGGAAGTGCGAATCTCAGTGCACTTGCCCTTGGCTTCCTACCTGCAAAATAAGAACCTTAATCAATTTGCATCAAGCTAGTGTTTGGAATGCTTTTTAAAAGTTATTTTTAAAGAGAGTGATCAGTAGCAACAAGGCTACAAAGCATAATTCTAAATATGTGATTCAAATTTCAGCTTGTAATATATTCAGCTTATGGAATAAATTTTCTATTAGGACTATAGTAGTTTTTTTCTATTATGGCTTAGAATTTTTTTTCATCTAAGCCTCACAGAGAGCGGTGTGAGTGCAAGGCCCATTTTCGTACATTTACATAAAATTCCTTAATAGGGATTATTAGTTTGTGTTCATGATTATTTCATATAAAGGTTTTCTATTTAAAAAATGACTACTTATTCAAAGGGGATGAGACTCTAACCGGGCCTTTCTGTATGTTAAAAAAAAATCATGTTTTTACGGTGTACCTATTTTGGTAACGCAATTTCCAAACTTACCTGCACCTGCAAGCCGGAGGTAGAGCGTCTCACCGAAGTCACCCCAGGTCCCGACCACCTTCTCCATGTCAACCAAGTCGCCGCCCCACACCAAACACCTCGTCGAATCCCTATTGGAGCTGCCGGTGAGGTTCGCGTAGGCGTACGCCACGCAGGAGCAGTTCCGGCGGCACTCCGCCGCGCACTCGTCGTAGCTCCGGTTGCCCACGTGCAAGTACCAGTCAGGCAGCTTCAGGTTCGGCACCGCCAAGAACCCGTCGCTGCACTGCACCGGCTGGCTCCGGCGGCAGCCGAGCGTGAAGTTCCCACGGCTCCAGTCGGCGGCGCTCGCCGGCTCGAACCCTTCGAGGCAGTAGCACGTCGAGACGGTGGCCGTGATGTCGCCGCAGTAGCCGAACGGGCCGCAGGACCCGAAGACGCTGCACTCCCTGGTTGGGTACTTAGCGAAGGTGATCCATGACGACGACGCGTTGCTCCAGCTGTGCAGGCGAAGGTCGCCGGCGTAGCCTAAGGTGTACTGCATGGGCGGCGCGCCGTCGGAGAGTGTGAAGGCGGCGTAGATCTCCTCGTCGGTGGAGACGACGGCGGTGTAGATCGCCGACGTGCCACCCTTCTGGTAGTTGCTGTCGACCATGTAGCCCTTCCATGGATTGGTGCGCCAGTAAACATGCGGCCCTTTCCAGATGACCACCTGGAGCGGCCGGTCCGGGTCGCCGCCGAAAGAGAAGTTCCCCGGCGACGGGTCAGTGGCGCCCTTCCAAGAGATGAGCCGCACGCCGCCGTGCGTCCGGTAGGTGACGCCGATCTTCATGCCTGGCAAGAACGCGTTGCCGGGGTGTTCGAAGGTCTGCCACAAGGTGGTGCCGTCCGGCAGCCGGAGCACGAGGTTGCCGGAGTTCGCGAGCACCGCCACAGCACCGCCGACGCCCGACGACGAGGATGAGTTCACGCCGGCGCCGGCGGTGGTGACGTTAGTCCTCCATAGGACGCGGCCGGTGGCGCCATCGGACAGGACCAGGTTGCTGTCGTTGGCCACGACGAGCGTGGAAACCGGGGAGGTAGGATGGTCGGTGATGGGCGCCACCTGGTCGGCGACCCAAACGACGGTGAGCTTGGGGATGTTGTTGTACCATATGCCGAGGTACAGTCCCGGCGAAGTGGAGTTGGACGGCGAGAAGAAGCCCATGGCGAAGGCGCCGCCGTCGGAGACGAGGGTGGTGCCAGGGGAGACCGTCTTGCCGATGACAAGCCGGTCGTCGGAAGCGCACAGTAGTGGCCATGAATACAAGACGAAGAAAAGGACGGGAATGCAAATGGAAGCTGACCAATCCATGGATGAGCTGACCTGAGCACCTTGCAGGCTTGCAGCTGTGCCTCCAGCCGTGGACTTGGAAATGGAGCTTGCTTGATCTTGATACTTTGACGAGGTTGACACGTACTTTGTGTCACTGATACGTGATACGTGGATCAGAGGTCTGGACCCATATGCCAGTGTCACATATGTTAGATGATCTATGTCGGACGTCCATCGTACTTATCTTTTCGCTTCTTTTTATACTTATAAGTTAAAATAAAAATTATAACTATTGATATACTTATAAATTAAAACAAAAGTTATAATTATTGAGATAATACAAAATGGACGGAAAATATCTATCGGTAGATTAAAGTCCACTCCGAATATTAACACCACATTTCTGGATTCATGTGGCAGGTGACATGAAATTGGGAGTTCAGTACTGTACCAGCCAGCTAGAAACCACCCAAGAAACTAGCCAGTAGCTGTTCTTATTGACAAGTAGGAGTAAACTAATCAGTGTCCTGCCAAAATGAGCTTAACTTCACACGTTTCGGTGAGATCCTGACAACTACTGAGATTATATGAGACGATGATTGAACTCTTATAGTCAAGTCAACTAGCCTTTCCAATTAAGCTGCAACAGTCTAGCTTCTGTAGCTATATTAAAGCGGTCCCAATTAGCTCATTAACTACCAAAGATCCTTCTGTCATGCGAATTGCATATATATTGATGATGTTTCTGTTTGAGTGGAACGACTCAAACTAGAGGATCGCCAGGTAATTTCTATTTGGAAAATGTTATCATATGGTTGCTAATGACAAACAAATTAAGAAGAAGTGGTTTTTTTTTTCTACAGCAAGTGGTTTTTTCCCTACAGAAATGACAGGTGTATAAGTATGTGTGTGGGTGGGTGTGGCCCGTGGGATATTATAATGTATGACTTGATGAATTTATTTAATTAAAATCATACGAGCGGATTTCAATTTTTAGACTTAATTTTGGAGTAATAACACTTCTTCCAAAAAGCATAGAAGTGAGTCAGATTCAACGATATAGGTCGATATGCTTGTTGAATGGCACTTACAAAATTTTCACTAAGGTTGCTACAAATCGAATTAACGCGGTAGCTGACTATACAGTGAACCCGACTCAAATTGTCATTATGCATGGATGAAACATCCTAGATGGAGTCATCATTGATCATACATGAGGCAGTTCATGACTTTGAAAAGAAAAAATGACTTTAAAAAGACATATGACAAAGTTAAATGATCATTTTTAGCTACCGACCCTACGAATGAAAGGGCTCTCTTCAAAGTGGATAGCTTGGATATAGTCCTTTATCTTAAGAGGTACTCCTCTCTTTATAATATTATAAGATGTTTGACTTTTTTTATTATTTGTCTTATTCAAAAAATTATGAAAATATTATTTATTTTGATTGTGACTTACTTTATTATCAAAAGAAGTTTAAACATGACTTATCATTCTTTTATATTTGTACTAAATTTCCAAATAAGGCAGTCAAACATTACAACCAAAAAAATCAAATATCTGACATCTTCAAAGTGGATAGCTTGGATATAGTCCTTTATCTTAAGAGGTACTCCCTCTCTTTATATGTTTGACTTTGTTGATCATTTTGACTTATTCAAAAAATTATGAAAATATCATTTATTTTGATTGTGACTTACTTTATTATCAAAAGAAGTTTAAGCATGACTTATCTTTTTTTATATTTGTACTAAATTTCCGAATAAGACAGTCAAACGTTACAACAAAAAATCAAATATCTTACATTATAAAACGGATGTAGTAGTGTGGTAATAAAAGTCAATGATGATGCCATTGGTAGAGGACCATCTCTTCCCAATATTTTTAACAATATTATTGATATGTTAGTTGTCTTGGTAAATAGGGCCAAAACACAAGAGTATATTGAAGGACTAATACCACACCTCATTGACAGAGATATGTCCATTTTACAATATGTCAATGATACGGTCAGGGGCGGATCTAGGAAAAAATCGTAGGGGCTGAACAAACCGGCTGTCCTGTGCGGGTGCGTCTCGGTCGCCCTCCGCCGTGCCACGTGTGCTAGGCTCCCTGTCATGCCACGCGCCGCTGCCGACCACTACCGCGTGCGTAAGCCACTCGCCGCTTGGCCCGCTCCTACGCGCTCGCCGTCGACTGCCAGCTGACAACCGCCTCCGCCACTCCGTGCATCATCGTACACCGCCAGCCGCCTGAGATTGGATGGGTGTGATTGAGGATTAGGATATTATGGTGGGGAGGGAGTGTGAATTAGGATGAGAATGGACGGTTTGGATGGAAACAGATAAAAAAATGGATGGCTGAATATTGATGGCTATGTTCTTAGTGCGCTAGGCCAAGGAAACAAATTAACTAGACTTCTTTTCATAACGGTCAACTAACTTCATTTTCTATTTCCAACCACGAATTGAAGAATTCCATCTCATAAAACCATAGAGAAAATTTGTAAGGGGTTTTAAGAGGGGGCTTAAAGAGGTCTTCATGGGATCGGCGTCGGTAGTGGGGGCTGAAGACCCCAGCCCCCATGCCACCTCCGCCGCTGGATACGGTGCTTTTATGAATCATGATCTTGAAAAGGCTTAGAACATGGAGACGATTCTTCTAGATTTTGTGTAGTTATCCGATGTTTTGATCAATTTTAAAAAGGTTATTTGTATTGTTCTTGGCAAAGTACTAAACTTTACTGATAACTACACCCAAACTTTTGGTTATAAGGTCGGTGAATTTCTATTTTAGTATCTTGGTATACCTATTTATTGTACAGAAATAAGGAATGGAAAGAGGCGGTGAAAATGCTTTGCAAAGAGGTTGAGCCGCTGAAGACTTCGGTCATTGCGCGCGTGACCTCCGCCTTGCGCGCCACCGCCGCGTGCCCGCGTCACAGTTCCGGTAATCCGGTGAGCCACCGCGCACGCACGGGAGCTCGCCCCTGCTCCAACCCCCCCCCCCCCCCCCCCCCCCCCCCCGTCCCCAACCACCACTGCGGGAGAAGTAGCTTGTCCCAAAGCTGGCATAGCGCCTTGTAGCTGTTCGACGGAATGCCCAAGCCGTTTCACTCCTGCTGCTTCCACCGGCTCCACCATCGTGCCATTGATCAGCTGCGTTCGGCGCGGCGTCCACTAGAGTGTCGTGCGATGACAGGCATACATGTGTTCAGTGGGAAGGTGCAAAGAGCACCGCGTTTAAAGGTTTGGGAATGGAGCTTGCCGGTGTAGCTGGTGAAGAAGAAGCAAAGGCGGTGCTGGTGTCATCACCCTGACGTCAAGCATGTGAAAACTGTGTCCCCTGGGATGTAAAACAGGTTCTCACTGTTTATTTCTTGTCTTTTAGTTCGCTCAGTACTACAAACACACTGTCAGAACTAAGAATTTATAAATTTGACTATAAGAGTTGTTTGTTATTTGTTGGCTGCAGCCGCCAGTTTGAACCAACGAGGTACTTTGTGGCTATTTGGGTACAGGGATTTTTTTTTAAATCCTTTATCACATCGAATGTTTGAACATTAATTAAGAGTATTAAATTTAGACTGATAACAAAACTAATTGCATAAATAAAGGTTATTTCGTTAGACAAATTTTTTAAGCCTAATTAATCCACGATTAACAAATGTTTACTGTAGCATCACATTCGCTAATCATGGAATAATTAGGCTTAATGGATTCGTCTCATGAAATAGTCCAGAACATGAGATGGATTTTTATTAATAGTCTATATTTAATACTTCTAATTAGTGTCTAAATATTTGATGTGACAGGAAGTTAAAAGAAAGTTGGAGTATACAAACACCCCCTTTGTCATCAGATTTGCCAGGGAATCCACATCAGAGCTGGCATGGTGAAAGCCTGAAGCATCCCACACTTGGAAACGGTTCATCCCTTACTTCTACTCTTTTAAATGTATATGTAATATGTTCATTCTGTGACAACAATACGAATATCAAACAATCAATTATCAAATCTCACTTCTGCTCATCTCATATCTAAAAAATTAATGCTGAGGAGTGCCCTTCTTGTTCAGAGTTCAGACCTCTACACTGAACACTCCTGCAATTCTCACATGACATAAACGAAGTGCCTAGCACTACCAACTTCTTGAATACCATTGAGCTAATTGATCCCAGTTGACCACATCTTAGTACTCTATCGTCCCTCCACAACTGTAAGAGTAATTGTGTTGTTAGAGTTTTGAGTGTCCTCTCTTGGTTGCTCTATTTCAATATCCCGTTGTGCAAAGTAGGCAGGCCTATTTGGGACTGGAAGTGAATTGCTTCCATTCTCCAAAATAAGCACAACAGATGACATGAGTGGCCTATCATTTAGATTTTCCTGAACACACAAGAGTCCAACATGGATGCAAAGCATGACCTCATCTGGTAAGCAATTTGCTACAATAGATGAGTCAATCATATTTTTTGCCTTCCCTTCGTTCCATAGGTTCCATGCCTGTATCCATCACAATGATAAGTTAAATGTATAGCTTACTTTTCAAATCCTTCTGCACGTAAATGAACTAACTAATTCATTGAATGGAATACTTACATAGATTGAAAGATTTGGGAAGTCCTCAATTAGATCAGTAGAGATTATCCTGGAACCACTTACGATCTCCAAAAGCAACACTCCGAAGCTATAGACGTCAGACTTCATAGAAAAGATACCTCCCATGGCATATTCAGGAGCCATGTAGCCACTAGTTGGATCATATTACTTCAAAAAATTAATCCATGCACTGGATCCAAAAAAATGTTAACTTAATTGATGGTTCAAGTATTACTCACTATGTTCCAACGACCCTCCTAGTTATTTCATTTTGCTGGTTGTCCCCAAAGATCCTAGCCATACCAAAATCTGATATCTTTGGGTTCATTTCAGTATCCAGCAAAATGTTGCTTGCCTTGAGATCTCTATGGATTACTGTTAATCTTGAATCTTGATGGAGGTAAAGCAGGCCCCGGGCAACCCCTTTTATAATCTTGAACCGTGTCGACCAGTCTAGCGCTGATTTTCTTTTACTATCTGCGAAGAAAGCAACACTCTTTATGAGCATAAATGGTTTTTTTGTCACTAAAGTCAGCAGCTTCAGGTCTGCTACTAGAGCATACTGAAAAGAGAAGCATCTAAGCTCTTGTTGGCCATATACTCATAAATCAGCAACTTCTCATCCTCTTCGATGCTGCAACCGACAAGTCGAACAAGGTTTCTATGCTGTAGTTTGGCAATTAGGAGCACCTCATTTCTGAATTCCACTATGCCTTGTTCAGAACACCT
The DNA here is from genome assembly GCF_000231095.2 of Oryza brachyantha. Classification (NCBI taxonomy): domain Eukaryota; kingdom Viridiplantae; phylum Streptophyta; class Magnoliopsida; order Poales; family Poaceae; genus Oryza; species Oryza brachyantha. The sequence goes on from NC_023171.2 coordinate 14,561,509, forward strand.
GCTAAGTCTTTTGATAGCAACCTCCCGGCCACCTATGACTCCCTTCAGAATTATAAGAGCAACATGTCATTCTCTGATGCAGTCCCTTTTTTCAAAAAGAAAAAAAATAGCCCCCCTAATGGATGATTTTACCTTATATACTTTGCCGAAACCTCCTTTTCCGATCATAGATGCTTCAGAGAAATTATCTGTTGCGGCGACAATCTCGTCATATTCTACAAACGGGAAATCGAGATCTTGGGCAGGGAGTTCTTTCCCAAGTTCATCAGGGACACTCAATACTCTCAAGGCTCGCTTCTTGTTGTTCTTCCCATCGTACTTTACGAGCATTTCTTCTCCCATGAATGCAAAAGTTCAGATTATTAATGTACTGATTAAGTGAACACATATCAACTTATGGACGGGGCTATTTCTTTACCTATATGAACAGATATACGTACCTTTGAACTTGGGAACACATATGAGGATGCATGTGGGTATAAGAAGGCTTGCCAACACTACTGGAAGCGCAAATTTCACTGCACTTGTCTTTGAACCCCTACCTGCCAAAATTTTAAATCAGAATAATTTCGTCAAACCAATTAGTCTCTGACATAAATTGCAACCAAAAATTAAGAATGCCACCCTATGAGACTGAAAATAGATAGCTGCAGCCTGCAGGGGAGATGTTGAAATATTTACCTGCACCTGCCATCCGGAGGTAGAGCGTCTCGCCTAAGTCACCCCAGCTCTCGGCCACCTTCTCCATGTCGAGCAGCTCGCCGCCCCACATCAAACACCTCGTCGGATCTTTCTTCGTGCTGCTGCTCAGGTTGGCGTAGGCGTACGCCACGCAGGAGCAGTTGCGGAGGCACCCCGCCGCGCACTCGTCGGAGTTCATGTTCCCGACGAGCGTGTACCCGTCGGGCAGCTTCATGTCCGGGAACCCCATGAACCCATCGCCGCAGCTCACCGCCTCCTTCCGGCGGCACCCCAGCGAGAAGTCGCCGCGGCTCCAGTCGGCGCCGCTCGCCGGCTCGAACCCTTCGAGGCAGTGGCACGTCGAGACGCCGCCGGTGTCGTTGCCGCAATAGCCGAACGCGCCGCAGTGGCCGAAGAGGCTGCAGTCGCGGCGAGGGAACTTGGCGTTCGTGACCCACGCCGACGACTCGTTGCTCCAGCTCTGCAGGTGGAGGTCGCCGGAGTAGGACATGAGGTAATGCATCGGCGGCGCTCCGACGGAGAGGGTGAAGGAGGCGTAGATCTCGTCGTCGGTGTAGACGACGGCCGTGTAGATCGCCGACGTGCCGCCCTTCTGGTAGTTGCTGTCCACCATGTAGCCCGTCCACATCGAGCTCCGCCAGTGCACGCGCGACCCGTTCCAGATCTTCGCCTGGAGCGGCCTCTCCGGGTCGACGCCGAAGGAGAAGGTCCCCGGCGACGGGTCGCCGGCGCTCTTCCAGGAGACGATCCGCATGCCGGAGTGCGTCCGGTAGTCGACGCCGAGCTTCATGCCCGCCATGAACACGTTGCTGGGGTGGTCGAAGGTCTGCCACAAGGCGGTGTCGTCCGGCAACCGTAGCACGAGGTTGCCGGAGTTCACAAGCACGGCCACAGCACCGGCGCCGCTCGACGAGTTCACGCCGGCGGTGACGTTCGTCCTCCAAAGAACGCGACCGGTGGCATCAGACAAGACCAGATTGCTGTCGTTGGCCATGGCGAGCTTGCAAGAGGAAGGGTGGTCGACGATGGGGGCCACCTGATCGGCGACCCAGACCACGGTGAGCTTGGGGACGTTGTTGTACCATATTCCAAGGTACAGTCCCGACGAAGAAGAGTTGGTCGGCGAGAAGAAGCCCATGGCGAAGGCGCCGCCGTCGGAGATGAGGGTTGCGCCGGGAGAGAGCGTCTTGCCGATGGCGAGCCGGTCATCAGAAGCACACAACGGCAAAGAAAGCAAGAAGAAGAAAAGGACGGTAATGGCTTGACTGCAACCTACCCAATCCATTGTGTTGGTCCGGATTAGCTTTACAACTAGCTGGGAGATGAACTTGCATTGCTTATCTTATCTCCATCTTATATAGTGCCCATGCTAATTGCTAAAGATGCAAAGTTTTGGAAGCTGCATGAGTTGACTAGTTTCAGAATTCAAACTAAATTGCAGGCAATTTGTGTTTCAGGATTCAGGCTACATTGCAGGCAGCATGTGGCAGGTAAGATGAATTTGGTGCGCAGTAGCTGTAACCTTGACATGTATTCTTCTATATTAAGTGATGTAACCTAATATGAGGAGACCTGGATTACTAGTCTTCCTTATTTATGTTACGCACCAAGCCCGTGTTAACTACTATTAGGGTCAACTAACATATACAATGATTAAGATAAGACTTTTTCCATTTCAGCTATCCTGTCAAAGATCAACTCTTAACCTCCAACAATTTTTACATTTTTTTAAAAATCTCAGAGAAGGTCACGGACTTCAGCTATAATTTCGAGGTGAAAAGAGATGAAAATTGCTAGACTGATTGTTTCAACTATCAAGTGCTGAAACGCGTGTGTTGACTTGGAGAAGAACATCTTGCAGCTCGCCGACAGAAGGGATTTTGAGGTACCTACATTCAGAGATTTTGTCAGAGTTGAAAGCTTTTATTTTGTAGAAAATGACTTCTATATGCCTGGTATAAGACATGGTTAGCACTTACTTGGCCAACAATGTAATGTCAAGGCTGGGCATGAAAACAAAAATAGAACTACTAGAGTTGCATGTCAAGCATACTATCTATCTGGTCTTGTAATTCAGTTAGAACAATTGTGCAGTTAGATATGTAGGAGTAATCAATGAGTTAATGTACGCTTACGCGGCCATGAACCTAAACGGCAGTGGCAGGTCAAGGTGCGACGTGAAGAGTTGCTTGCTTTGGACCTGCGAGTTCGTCGACGCCTCGCCGTGAAACCCTCCCTCTACCTCATATAGTCATATTCAGGTTCCGGTACAGGCCTAAACTATCACGATTCAGGTTATCATGTACAGGCTTGCCAAATTGCAAGCATAAACCACCTGCATTTGCGTGTACAGGTGTGCCAAATGTAAGATGTTTCAGATTGAAATATTGGATTGATGATACACACGTGGATGAAATTGAAATGAATACTCAACTGTGTCTCGTAAAAGGATGCAGAGAAATGCAGTGGAAGTTATAGTGCCAGTTCTATTGGGAAGCAGAGAAACCGTGTCTAGTTTAGTCGCCTTGTTTTCACCTCTCAGGTCTGTGTCTTAAGCCTGTCAGGCTTCTAGGCATTGTGTACCAAAACTTTTTCCTTCTAATATATTGACGTGCAAATCTTTTGTGCGTTCGAAAAAAAAGAAATTGGGAAGCAGATTGATTGTCACATGAATTACCATTTTATGTTCCGCATGTTGAGAGTAAGAGGGTTCTTGTTTTTCTTTTCCACTCAATGCTTCAGTACAGCGTAACTACAAAAAAAATGGACAGAAGTCTTTCTGGCAGGCAAGGAAAGTAGTGCGGAAGAACACAAGAAAGCACAAGTTCAGGGAGTATTGGCATCTACTGCTCTTGGTCTTGGACTTGAAGAAGCAAGCACCACCCATGCTCATGAATTTCCAAGTTTTCATAGCTGTCTATTTGCATTCTTGGTTTTGGCACGTCACTTAAAAAAAGGATGACGGGTAACCCCAATGCTTATTTTAGGAGCGATTGCAAATTTACAACTAGTTTAAATTGTTATTAAAAATGGCCAATATAAAATTACAAAAAGAAATACGACTAGCACATTATTCTAGCGGCATCCCGGCAAAATAGAGAAAACCGGCCAGTATAAGAATTTGCAAATCACCTTTATTTTAACATTGCACTCGAGCCTAGAGCCTTGATTTTATTTTCTTTATAATTTAATAATATCAGAAATTCGGAACAAAGTGGATGTATCCGATCATTTTCCATTTGTAGTGTCGTTTCATTGAAATTGTTGCTGGTCCAGAACGTCGGCTATTTCGGAAACTACCTTGCGTCCTTGTCATGACTAATGAAAGCTTTCAAACAAGATTGTCAAAAAGGCCCGGCCATGAAAATTTTTAGAAGACCAAAAAATAGTTTGGCTCTATTGCTTCGCTATTAATAGGGCCAGAAAGGTGGAGTGATTTCTGCATGAGGGGCAGACTATTAATATTAAAACTTCTTTTACTCCCTATATCCACAAAATAAGCACTTTTAGAACAATGCTAAATTAAATCTTTTCTTACTCCAGCTATCAATAGCCAAAAGAAATCATAAACACCGATGGTGTACGGATGATGTTTACTAGATTTTTCATTAACAGACTACCATAATACTCAACCCTTTTAATTTAAAATAACTTATTTTCTAGATATAATTGTTCAAAGCACATATTAAATGCCGTATTAACATGTAAACGAGAGGGTGGCATGCAAGATGAAAGGAAGGAATGATTGAAGCATCAATTCACATCGGCCTAGGAATGGCTAGCATGTATTTGGAAATGTCAGTATTTATAGCATTTGATTGATTATTGCCAAAGGGTGGTACTATTAGCTTTATATTTGAAAGTGTTTTGATACCATACTAGGTTTGTAGTTGCTGGTAATTTTAAATTAATAGTCAAATTTTAATATAAGATAGTTTCAAAAACTAATACGCCATTAAACTTGGACAACACCGGACAGTTATCATAAATAGTATGTTACAAATCATGAATTTCAGCATAGGCAAATATACAGAGGCCCCAAAGATAAATACTAAATATTTCGTGAAAAATACAGGTGTATACTCACTGGACCCTGTTCAATTTGAATCGATTGGAGCATGAAAAACATGATGGATTATTAGCGCATAATTAATTACATATTAACCATCATAAATTTAAAAAGATTTATTTAAATTTTAAAAGAAACTTCTATGAAAAAGTTTTTTTTTTAAAAAACACGCATTATTTACATACCTTAACCTAGGGAGTAGCCGGCCAGAACTTCACTTCCCGACGGGGCCTACTAGAAATTAGACCTTACACGGTTATTAAACGGAGACCTCTTTCAAATTTTGTACGGTTTTGTTAAAGTTTGTTTAATTTCCACGAAATTGCCCTGACAATCCTATATTGCACGAGTGCGCGGCGAGGCTACCTTGGGGCTTAACCAAGCACATTTTTCTCCCGAAGATGAGTTGGCTACACCAAACATGAATTGGCTAGCTTTCGTCACGGCCATCCTCCTCTTCCTCCCGGCGTGCGTCGCCGACGACAAGCTTATCCCCCGCAAACCCCTGTCCATCGGTTCCACCGTCGTCTCCAACGCCGGCGCCTTCGCCCTGGGCTTCTTCTCCCCCGCCAACTCCACCCCGCCCAACTTATACCTCGGCATTTGGTACAACGACGTCTCGCCGCTCACCGTCGTCTGGGTTGCCAACCGAGCAGCTCCGGCGCAGGGTGCCGGCGCTTCCTCTGCACCGTCGCTCACCCTCGCGAACACCTCTGCTCTCGTCCTGTCCGATGGCGACGGCCGGGTTCTTTGGAGTACGACGACGAACGACGTCGTTGCAACCACTGCCGGAGCTCCGGTGGCCGTGCTCGCGAACACCGGCAACCTCGTCGTCCAGTCCCCGAACGGCACCGCGCTGTGGCAGAGCTTCGACCACCCGACGGACACGTACCTCCCCGGCATGAAGTTAGGGATGAGCTACAGGACGCGCGCCGGCGAGCGGCTCGTCTCCTGGAGCAGCCCCGGCGACCCATCGCCGGGGAGCTTCTCGTACGGCGGCGACCCGGACACGTCTCTCCAGATCTTCATCTGGAACCAGTCGCGCCCCTACTGCCGCTCCGCCGTGTGGAACGGCAACCCGATCTCCAGCCAGCTGATGGTCAATGGCAGCAGCCTCATGTACCTGTCCGTCGTCGACGACGACGACGAGATCTACCTGTCCTTCGTCGACTCCGACGACCGGCAGGCGCGCACGCGCGTGCGATACGTGTTGAGCAGCTCTGGCAAGCTCCAGCTCCTGGCGTGGGACGGCGGCGGCGCGTCGGAGTGGAAGAAGCTCGGCGAGATGCCGAGCCACGAGTGCGAGCGCTACGGCTACTGCGGCCCGTACGGCCAGTGCTACTACTCAGACTCGGCGTCGGCGGCCGCGCCGACGTGCCGGTGCATCGATGGGTTCGAGCCGAGGAGCAAGGAGGAGTGGAGCAGCGGCCGGTTCTCGCAGGGATGCCGGCGAACGGAGGAGCTGCCCGGCTGCGCCGCCGGCGAGTTCTTGGCGCTGCAGGGCATGCAGCTGCCGGACAAGTTCCTGCGCGTTGGGAACAAGACGTTCCACGAGTGCGCGGCGGAGTGCGCCGGCAACTGCTCCTGCACGGCGTACGCGTACGCCAACCTGAGCAGCAGCAGCAGCAAGAGGGACGCGACGAGGTGCTTGGTGTGGACCGGAGAGTTGATCGACGCGCAGAGAGTTGGCACGGCTGGTGGTGAGAGACTGTATCTCAGAGCTACTACAGGTAAAAGGTTTCTTGTGAAATTATATTTTTCAGTGTAAAAATTTAATTTTTTTCATGTGCAAGCACCGTAATTTTTTTTCTATATGTAAAACTTCGGTTTCAGTCTCCCTGGTCTCAGTTTGCAAGTTACATTTTCACTATTGCTTGAGATAACCCGCTGAACATTGTTTTTCAATGGCAAAACGTCTCATAATTCTAGCATACTCCTTGCTCCCGTTGGTGAACCTTCAGTGTGGGTTTCTTTAGCGACAGGATTCAGCTATGGTAACATATTTACAAATGAAAAATAATTTATGAATAAAACTTTTATATATGTATTTTTAGCAATCTAAAAGTCAAGACTGGAAAATAAATTTCAGTAAAAACCCTCAAAATCAACTCTAAATTTAGGGTTTAAAATTCAAATAGGTCATTTGCAAATATCTGTCTAGTAATGGCAGGCATGCCAGTTTCAGCTTCAAGTGCAAGCCTAAAGCAAAGCTTCAGGTTCAGGCACAGGCGTGCCAAACTGCCAAATGCAAACATAATCCACCTGCGTTGCATGATGTTAGGAGAGATCATCGTATGGACGATTGTTCAGATTGAAATATTGGATTGATGCTACACTCATAGACGAAATTGAAACAAACACTATCTCTCTGCGCAGGTAAAAGGAAACAGAGAAATGCAGTGAAAATTGCAGTGCCAGTTTTATTAGGGAGCATGCTGATCGTCACCTGCGTTACCCTTTTATGGTTTTGCGTGTTCAGAGGTAAGAACATAACTCTCGTTTTTTTTCAGTGCCTCTGTATGGTCTAACTATGAAGCGCGGAGAAACAAATGGTCATAAGCTTTTCTGGCAGGCAAGAAAAGAAGTGTGAAAAAACACAAGAAAACACAAGTTCAGGGAGTATTGACAGCTACTGCTCTTGAACTTAAAGAAGCAAACACCACCCATGACCATGAATTACCGTTTGTCAAATTTGATGACATTGTGACTGCGACAAATAATTTCTCTAAATCATTAATGATTGGACAGGGCGGTTTTGGCAAAGTTTATAAGGTAATTTCCATTACTAATTGTTCTAAGGTTTTTTGTGGTCCCTCGAGCAGAACTCCATACAACAAATTAGCACTAGGAGGTATGGTGCCTCTTCGAGGACCATAAAAAGCTAATTATCCATTTCACAAATCTATTAACATGGTACTCTTATTGTATTAACATGACACTCTGTTATGACTCAAAAGGGAATGTTACAAGGTGGTCAAGAAGTTGCTGTGAAAAGACTAAGTAGAGACTCTGACCAAGGAATAGTGGAGTTCAGAAATGAAGTTATTCTAATTGCCAAACTACAACATCGAAATTTGGTTCAACTTCTCAGTTGTTGCGTTGAGGGACAAGAGAAGTTGTTGATTTACGAATACTTGCCTAATAAAAGCTTGGATGCTGCTATTTTCAGTATGTTCAACCAACATATCACAAGTTCAAAGAACAATTTAAGGAATGTTTATTTGCACTTCTCACATAGTATAGCTGCTCTTTTGCAGAGAGTGAGAGAGATCTAGCACTAGATTGGCCAACAAGGTTTAGAATAATCAAAGGTGTTGCAAGAGGCCTTGTTTATCTACATCATGATTCAAGGTTGACTATTATTCATAGAGATCTCAAAGCTAGCAACGTTTTGCTAGACTCAGAGATGAGGCCCAAGATAGCAGACTTTGGCATGGCACGCATATTTGGTGACAACCAACAAAATGCCAATACTAGAAGAGTTGTTGGGACATAGTGCGTAATACTTTGTGCCGATTTCACAGCTTAACATACGATTTATTCAATTGAACTTTTATAATTTTTCCATTTTGGAATTTTTCACAACAGTGGCTACATGGCTCCTGAATATGCAATGGAGGGAATATTTTCTGTCAAGACTGATGTCTATAGCTTTGGTGTCTTACTCTTGGAGGTTGTAAGTGGTGTGAAAATAAGCACTATCGATCGCATTATGGACTTTCCTAACCTTATAGTCTATGTAAGTATTTTGCTTCTAAGCTTTCTTGACTTATTTGGAGCTCTTATGCATTCTGAAGAGCCAACTGTTTTTTTTTTCTTAGGCATGGAGCCTTTGGATGGGAGGGAAGGCAAAGGATCTGACAGACCTTAATATCACTGAGAGTTGCATCATGGATGAGGCTTTGCTGTGCATCCATGTGGGGCTCTTGTGTGTTCAAGAAAACCCTGATGATAGACCACTCATGTCTTCAGTTGTGTCCATCTTGGAGAATGGGTGCACCACACTTCCCACCCCAAATCACCCTGCATATTTTGCTCCGAGGAATAACGGAGCAGACCAAAGAAGAGACAATGTTTTCAACTCTGGGAATGAGATGACTATTACAGTTATGGAAGGGAGATAGTTTTTAATTGTAGAATTGTTGTCTAACAGAATGGACGGAATATCTAGATAATTGACATGCATTCTTTGCATCTTTTATGCCCAATTTTAAGATAATTGACATGCATCCTTTGCATCTTTTATGCCCAATTTTAACACTACATTGTTGCTCAAATCATCTTCTAATTTCTAAACCCAAAAGCTTTCAAACCTCGGATATGTCCACTTAAAAGGTACCCTAAAAGTTCATTTCAGCATACCTTGGGCAATAGAGTGGACGGCCCTCCCGCATGGCCGGCCATGGATCGCTTCCAACTACGGCCATTGCGTTCCGACGCAACGGGCACTGTCCCGACGAGCAAGTGGCTGGACGGGTTCGAGCCGGCGAGCGCGGAGGAGCGGATCAGCAGACGGCTCTCGCAGGGCTTCCGGCGGGAGGACGCGCTGCCAGGCATGAGGGTGCCGGACGCCGCCGGCGAGCCGAAGAGGCGACGGGTGCGCGGCGCCGGGGGAGTCGGGGAGCGGCGGCGCTGTCAGCGTCGAGACGTCGAGACGGCGCTCGTGGCGAAATGTTTTGAGGTGGGCCCTTGCCCTACCCAGCCACTGCACGAAATGGCCCGTTTAGGCCCAATTAAGTACTAATTTGGACCCAAAGCAAAGTTACAAAAATGGGCCTTCGCCTCAGAGTAGCAGGCCTGCCAGTTTCAGGTTCAGGTACAGTGCCTTCACCTCAGCGTAGCATCACAATTCAGGCTCAGGCACACAGGCGTGCCAAACTGCCAAATGCAAACATAATAAACCTGCAATCCTGCATTGCATGATATTAGGACAGATTATCATATGAGACATGCTTCAGATCGAAATATTGTTGATTGTCACCTGCATTTCGCTTTTGTGGTTCTGCGTGTTCAGAGGTTAGAGGGAGAGGGTTTTTGTTTTCTTTTCTTGCTCTCAATACTTCTGCGCAGTGTAACTATTAGGGCCTTGAGGCGTGGAACCTTTGGAGGGCATGGTAGATATAACCTGAAAACTCTTTTAAACCTCGAGATTATATCATTTGTTTCTTAATGTTATCTAAATAGTTGTAATTTTTTCGATGAGGTAGATTAATATGTGATACATAACTAAAATCATGCAATATCATATTTAATTTATACAAGTTGAAAGAAAAACAAATATGGCTTTGAATATGTGTATTGTAATCAGAGTTTTTTTTCCTTTTTTCTACAATTTGTAAATATTGATTTGGACATGTATTTTTTGTGGAACGATATACCATATATTAATCTATCTTACTATTATTGTTTATTCCTTTTCATAATTATTTGGATGATAGGCATAAACTCCATTAGGGATTAGAATCCATTTTTAGTCCAGGCAGGCTTTTTAAAAAAAATTTCAACACATATTCACCTCCGTCGAGATGGTCTACGCGACGATTTGAGAACTGGTGATTTGGAAAGCAGCAGGCTTTTTTAAAAAAAAAATTATGACAATGGCTAGTTAGCCTCTCGGCAGAGTTTTCAGGTTTTCTGTTTTTGTCCCACTGCACTGTTCATCGTCACCCTGTTGTCGTGTTACTCTGTAAATTTTCTCCCAAATCTTAATGAAAATCTAGCTTCCCTATCTTGGGGTGGTTCGGCAAAAACGTCCAGGCAGGATTTTCATGTGAAAAGAGGTACTGGCTGTTGGCACAAAACTTGGTGCTTGCGATATCTGCAGGTTTACTGAAAACTAGTGGCTGTTAGCACCTTGTTTATGATCATATAATAATTGACTTGTTTATGGCTATCCGATTGGTGTAATTTTACGGACTGTATATGTGATTTTAGTGTGAATCCATGCATCTATGGCCATTTTTTGCTAGCTATACGTCTCACATAACTCGATATAAAAAATACTAACAGCAGCTGACACTTGACAGCTTCCATTAATTATATCCTATATAAAATACTATAGTTGATTATTCGTATACTCCAGCTTCTAGTTCAATCTTCTTGTATATATTGAAAGATAATAAAGGTGATGTATTTAAATTTTTAAATTGCTTTGGATATACTGTTCCTATGTGAACTGCTGAACAATGCCATGTTCTGTCCTGAATTCCCAGCCGCATCCGGGCTAAGATTTCACATAATTAGTATTAATACAGTAGTAATTAATCACAAAGAGGAAGATTTGTTTCCGTGATATGTTCCATGTACATTATTGCGGCTCTCTTCCTCCTCTTGCCGGCGCTGTGCGCCACCGATGACCGGCTTGTCCCCGGCAAGTCCCTCTCGCCGGGAGCCACTCTCGTCTCCGACGGCGGCGACTTCGCCCTGGGCTTCTTCTCACCCTCCAGCTCCGCCCCGGAGAAGCTCTACCTCGGGATATGGTACAACGCCATCCCCCTCCGCACCGTGGTGTGGGTCGCCAACCGCGAGGAGGCGGCCACCCTCTCATCGTCGCCGTCGCTCGCCGTGGCCAACAACAGCAACCTGGTCCTGTCCCATGCCGACGGCCGCGTCGTCTGGACCGCGGGCGTCGCTTCCGCCGCCGCGGGCTCGTCGCCGTCCAACGCGACGGCGGTGCTCATGAACACCGGCAACCTCATCGTTCGCTCGTCGAACGGAACCATGCTGTGGCAGAGCTTCGACGACCCGACGGACACGTACCTTCCCGGCATGAAGCTGCGGAGCAACTACAAGACGAACTCCAGCCAAGGCCTCGTTTGCTGGATCAGCCCGGAGGACCCGTCGCCGGGAAGCTTCCACACCGCCTCCTGCAGTACTTCATCTGGAACGGGTCGCGTCGACAATGGCGCAGCCGCATGTGGACGGGCTACTCGATCTCAAGCCAGTACTTCGAGGGCAAGGGGAACACCGGCGTGACGGTGTACGTGGCGTACCTCTATACGGAGGAAGAGGTCTCCATGGTCTTCACCGTCGCCGATGGCGCCGGGCCGACGCGGAAAGTATTGAGCCACTCCGGCACGGTGGAGCTCCTCACATGGAACACGGGCTCGTCGGAGTGGGTGCTGCTCGCGTCGTCGCCGGCATGCGAGTGCAGCCGGTACGGGTACTGCGGCCCGTCGGGGTACTGCGACTACACGGAGGTTGCCCCGACGTGCAAGTGCCTCGACGGCTTCGAGCCGGCGAGCGCGGACTGGAGCAGCGGCCGGTTCTTACGGGGATGCCGGCGGAGGGAGACGCCGCGGTGCGGCGACGCGCGGTTCGTGGCCCTGACGGACATGCAGGCGCCGGACAAGTTCGTCCGCATCCGGAGCAAGAGCATGGAGCAGTGCGCGGCGGCGTGCCGCGGCGACTGCTCCTGCTCGGCGTACGCCTACGCCACGTTGAACAGCAGCATGTCGGCCGGCGGCGACACGACGAGGTGCTTGCTGTGGTTTGGTGACCAGCTGATCGACGCGCAGAAGATAGGTCCCTCCTTGGATACTGCTGGTGCTAGCAGCCGTGAGACGTTGTATCTCCGTATTTCAGGCTTGTCATCAGTTGCCATCGCCATCTCCCTCTGTTTGATGTTGAAATTTTTTTTTAACTCTACTTAAATTTATACAGAAGATGATACTTCTAGTCATCTAGATACATTAATATATATACACATACATACAAATTTATGAATAAATCTAGACAGAATAATAATACATTATAATATGAAACAAATATTAGTAACTGGTGCAGCTCATCATTTAATAGTAGAGATGCATGACAAATGAAGCATCGTACATTATACAGGAATGGATTCTAATCCCTCAACATCAAGGATCCCTTCGCTACTTATATGCCATTTAAATAGTTATGAAAAAAATTTAAAAAAATACCAAGTTTTATTATATGTGATATATCACTCTATAAAAGTAAAAGTTTATGGTCGACCTCTACAAAATCATAACAAAAGAATAAATTAAACTCCGAGTAGTATGCTTATATATATTTGGGTTTTTTTTGTCATAATATATATAAGTTAGATTGGAACTTATATATTATGGAGTGGCATATTACATATTAATCCACTTTGATAATTTTTTAGAAATTAATTAACAATTGTTTTAGATTGCATGCAAGAAACGATAGGACGTCGTTGGAGTTGCATTTCAGACAACAATCCGGTGCTACATGAACAAATTAAAGCTTTGTACTTTGTTTGTGCAGGTCAAAGGACAAAGAGCAATGCAGTCAAAACTGTGGTTTCGATTGTAGCTTGTTCTATGGTTCTCACATGTATATTACTTGTATGGATCTGCAAGTTCAAAGGTACTACTACTACTAGCCTTCTCTATGACTTGAAAGACTGATTTATCAGAGGAGAAAGCGTCATGAATTTCTGGCTACAGGCAGGAAAAGAGATGTGAAAAGGCAGACTAATGGAATTTCTGATGGTTTGAATTTGAATAGCCTTGGAGAAAACACAAGACATGATCTTGTATCCCCATTTTTGAAATTCGAAGATATTGTTACTGCAACAAACAATTTTGCCGACACGTTTATGATTGGACAAGGAGGTTTTGGCAAAGTTTACAAGGTTGGTTCCCTTTTATTTTAACTGTGTAATATGAGCAATATGTGACAAAACCTCTTTTGCCTTTGCCAACCACAAAGGGGGTACTACAAGACGGCCACGAAGTTGCTATCAAAAGACTCAGCAGCGACTCACAGCAGGGGACAGAGGAGTTCAGAAATGAAGTGACTCTAATTGCCAAACTACAGCACAAAAATTTGGTTCGGCTTCTTGGTTACTGTGTTGAAGGATATGAAAAACTGCTGATTTATGAGTATTTGCCTAATAAAAGCTTAGATGCTGCCATGTTCAGTAAGTTCTAGTGACAGATGCTAGTAGTTCAAGAAACAATTCAATAATGCTATTATGTTTGGCTAGATATGAATTATATAGTTGATCTTTGCAGATGCTGCAAGAAATTCAGCATTATACTGGCCACAAAGGTTCAACATAATCAAAGGGGTCGCTAGGGGCCTTCATTACCTCCATCATGATTCAAGACTGACAATAATACACAGGGATCTCAAAGCTAGTAATGTTTTGCTCGATGCAGAGATGAGACCCAAGATAGCAGACTTTGGAATGGCAAGAATATTTGATGATAACAAGAAAAATGCAAACACCAGACGAGTTGTGGGTACATAGTGAGTTGTTTCTGGAACCAACTAAAATTGATAAATGACTGAACTCAATTGATATTCAACTTCATAACTTTTGCATATATAATGATCTCGTTAGTGGCTACATGGCTCCTGAGTATGCAATGGAGGGCATTTTTTCTGTCAAGTCTGATGTCTACAGTTTTGGAGTTCTAATCTTGGAGGTCGTAAGTGGTGAGAAGATGAGATCTACTGATCGCATTCTGGACTTCCCAAACCTAGTTTTCTATGTAAGCACGTAAATTGTCTACTTTAAGTGCAAAAGCCTAGGAGTTTCAGGCATGGAATCTGAATGAACATTATTTTTTTATTAAGGCATGGAATCTTTGGAAAGAAGGTAAAGCAGAAAATTTAGTAGACCCATCTATAGGGAGAGCTGCTTACTGGATGAAGCTTTACTTTGCATCCAAATGGGGCTCTTGTGTGTTCAAGAAAATCCTGATGATAGGCCATCCATGTATTCTGTTGTGTTCAACTTGGAGAATGGATGCACTACACTGCCGACACCAAATCACCCTGCCTATTTCGCAGAAATAAGAGATGACCTACTGAACTCTACGAATGCAATGACTCTTACCATCATAGAGGGACGGTAGGGAGAAAAGTCCTCTATTTTATGTAGCACTTCTCCAAGTGATTGCTGTAAACAAAGATAATTGCATGATTACTGTTCTGGAAGTTAGAATACAATATGTTTAATACAATTTGTTGGATGCGTTCTGTGGAAAACCATAAGGCATGATATGATATCCCGCCAAAATAAATCAGAGACAGGGCTGTGAACAGAACGATTAACGAAGGCATTTTCCCGAACAGAAGCAAGGCATTGGCGCGAGCATGAGCGACGGACAAACATGGGTTCACATCTTTGTATCCTTCGATTCCAACGGAGCCCCGATTGGACTGGAGGCGCCGGCGTCCAAGAGGGCGACGGACGCGCTAGCTGGTGGTAGACCTGAATATCTCTAAATTCCGTGGGTCTCCTTCTACGATCTACTGTCAAATCCAACCGCCGTCTTCTTTTTCCTCTCCGCATAGAGAGGCACAATGCTATGATGAACAAAATTGCCATCAGTATCCCAATGCCAATAGCAATCAAGACCCATACTCTCAACCGGAGCACAGGTGTGGTTTGTGATAGTCCTGCACTGATGGAGTTGTCGGATGACAATATGACATATCCTTCAGTCAATCCGATCAACAAATGTATCAGAGACGCTCTCACAAATTGACATGGAGATGGTTAGCACCAAGGACATCTGCACTGATGACTTATTTGCAAAATAATAATTTGGAAAAAGATATGTACATAAGAAAAAATATTATAAATAGATCCTCAGTGCCAAGGACCTATATATAAATATTGTTTCTTATGTATAGGTTATTTTTCTAGAAATTTTACAAATACGCCCTTGACACAAATGTTGGTCCTCTCCATGTCATTGGCACCAGTACATTGGACCTCCGCGCCAAGGTCATTGGTGCTGAAAAAAGTCTATTCTTGGTACAAGTTTTTTAGGAGTTCATTTATAAAATAAGTGTTCTAAAAGAACTGAAATGTAAAAAAAATCACGAAATACTTCTCTACCAATCCTAGCTGAAAAATGGCGGCCCAGAAAACGGAAGTATTGGGCCGCAGTAGGGCAATGGGCTAACCGCCTGACCACCGAGCTCAAAACATCGAGCTAGATTGGGGCGAATTTTCCAGCCGAGCCGCAACATAGGAGGCCCACCCACGCACAATCTGATTCTACTTCTCCTTCGTCGCGCTCGTCCATGGCCGTACTGCCGTCGGCTCGCCTTCCTCGACGGACCGGACTCCCTCTCTTCCACCAGGTAACCACCGCCGCACCCCTACCGCAAAACAGTGGCTGGCGCGCTCTCGCCATAGTTTGGTTTCGCATCAGTAGCAGCTAGGTCAGATGCAGGGGCCGCAAGCACGCTGTCTCCCCTACCCGCTGCCCGCCCTGGCATCTCGACGCTGTTGGTATCCAAGAGCATCCTTGAAGCTGCTCCAGTCGAGTTGTACTAGTCAGGGAAGCCAGCAGCAGGTCGGTGCTAATCTCTGTTCTGTTCACGCGCTAGCACGTACGCCTAACGCCTTAGACATGCTCGACGAAATGCCTAAACCGTTCCACTCCTGCCACGCCTGAGGCGAGTGTCCACTGCACACTTTGCAAATTGCAAGGAAAAAAAGGGGTCACAATTTAATCTACAGGCTAGTTTATACTACAAGATGCCAGCTGTGGGTATCAATGTGTAATGTACAGCTGTTAGAAAATCAACTATGTATTTAACCCACAATTTCAGTTTCAGAGTTCCAGCCAACATTGCTTCTGAGAATCTCACCAGTTTTCACTTTTCCCCTGGTCTCTGGAGACTTCAGTTCTTTGTGTTCTCGCTCGTTTGCACTTCCACTATAGCTTAATATTTACTCTCTTTCTCATGCTCACATATATGAAGGCATTGAGCATCCCACGTCAAAAGGAGTACCAATGATGAAAGGTTCTGCCCCGGCAAAAAATGATGAAAGGTTCTAAAGAGAGTTGCTCTACCGTCCTTGAAAAGCTGTTATAGTCATGGTGTTTCTAGAGTTCTCGTCTGTCATTTTGTCCATTTCACTTGTCGTCTGTGTGAAATATGCAGGTTGATTTGGCATTGCCAGAAATACTCCGCTTCCATTCTCCAAGATGGACACAACAGATGACATGAGCGGCCTACTGTTCGGGTTGTCTTCTACACACAAGAGCCCGACGTGGATGCAGAGCAAGACTTCATCCAATAAACAGCTCTCCACGATGGTTGAATCTATCAGGTTTTTTGCCTTGCCTTCCTTCCATAGGCTCCATGCCTGAATTAAACAGTCAATTCAATAATTTTCATTGTAATACAACTATAAAATCAATTGCTAGATGAATCGCAATATCAGAACTGCAAAGCTTTAGCCTTGGCAGTTCCAGGTACTTACATAGACTATAAGGCTTGGAAACTCCATGATATCAGTAGAGCTTATCCGGATACCACTTACAATCTCCAAGAGCAGGACTCCAAAGCTATAGACATCAGACTTGATAGAAAAGCTGCCCTCGGTAGAATATTCAGGAGCAATGTAGCCACTGTTATTATGGAAAAATCATTAAATGCTAGCCAACTAGTATGTTCATATGAAAATTAAGGCAGGGTTTCAAAGTACTACTCACTATGTTCCCACAACTCGTTTAGTATTCGCCTTTTGCTGGTTTTCACCAAAAATTTTGGCCATACCAAAATCTGCTATTTTGGGCCTCATCTCAGCATCTAGCAAAATATTGCTCGCCTTAAGATCTCTATGTATTACCGTTAATCTTGAATCTTGGTGTAGATAAAGAAGTCCCCTAGCAATGCCTTTGATTATCCCAAATCGTGTCGGCCAGTCTAACAGTGATTTTCTCGCACTATCTGCATGGAACACCAACATCATCATGAAAATCATGTCTACCTTATTCTCCTTTTATATTCAGCAACGTTGGTTGTGAATTTGTGATGACTGATGACCAAAACATACCAAAAAGAATAGCATCTAGGCCTTTGTTAGGTAAGTATTCATATATCAGCAACTTCTCTAATCCCTCAGTGCAGCAGCCGAGAAGTCGAACCAAGTTCCTATGCTGTAATTTGGCAATCAAAATTGCCTCATTTTTGAACTCCTCTATTCCTTGGTCAGAATCCTCACTGAGCCTTTTGATTGCAACTTCTTGTCCATTTTCTAATGTTACCTTCAAATGTACAAAAGATGATGTGAGAATTGAGTATAATTAAATTCAAAACTAACTAATTCAGAATGATTTACCTTGTAAACCTTGCCAAATCCTCCACGTCCGATAAAAAATGATTTGGAGAAGTTGTCTGTTGCAGCGACAATATCACTGAATCGTATGGATGGAAATTCAAGATCTTGAGTGGGATTGTCCTCAAGAAGTTCATGGGAAGTATTCCCACTTCCAGGAATCAACCTCTTCTGGCTTTCTTTTCTTCTTCTATTCTCTATAAAGTTGAAGTTAAGATCACTTCTTCATTCATAACTGATCTTAACAACATCTAAACATAAAAAAGAAGAAAAAAGAATTACAACTGTACCTCTGAACTTGTAGAAACAAAAGAAAATGCAAGAGAGCATTAAAGCACTGGCCAATACTGACATAACAATTTTCACAACATTTCTCCTTGCCCTGCTACCTGCACCAAAACAGGGCAATGCATTATGAGCAAATGCAATACGACACTGGTTTGAAAATTTGTCTCTCTGGCAGTTTCCGAGTTATTTTAACCAATGACATATGGCACAACATGCTTGCCTGTGAAATCTGGTTTCAGAAAAACCTATCAATTTGATATGCAGTGGTAATAGTACAATCTGAATAACTTATACTCTCTCCGTTCCACATTATAAGACTTTTTTTTATCTTGTCTAGATTCATGTGTGCTAATGAATTCAGACACATACAAAATATATATACTAATACATGAATGAATCTAGTTAAACCCAAAAAATTTTATAATATGGAACAGAGCGATTATTGGAGCATCTATCTTACCTGTGGAATTGGCAGGAACACGAAGGTAGAGCGTCTCGGCGGCGGGGCCCCAGGTAGTGTTGCCGATAATGGACATGTCGACGAGCTCCCCAGTCCACACCAAGCACCGGGCGATGCCCCCCTTCCGCCGGCCCGCCTCAAGCCGTGAGTCCACACCAAGCAGGTTGGCGTGCGCGTACGCCTCGCACGAGCAGTTCCGGCGGCACCTCTCCGCGCACTCGTCGAACGTCATGTTCTCGACGAACATCACGAACCTGTCCGGCACCTTCACCCGCGGCAGCTCCAAGAAGCCGTGCCCGCCGCCGCCATCGCACGGCAGCGCCTCCTTCCGCCGGCAACCCCCCGAGAACCTGCCGGCGCTCCACTCGTCGCCGCTCGCCGGCTCGAAGCCGTCGAGGCACTTGCACGTCGAGACGGCACCCGTGAAGTCGCAGTAGCCGTACGGCCCGCAGTAGCCGTAGACGCTGCACTGGTGCGTCGGGAACGAGTCGAAGGTGATCCACTCCGACGACTTGCTGCTCCAGCTCAGGAGCTGGAACTTGCCGGAGCTGGTCACGACGTACCGCGTCGGCGAGGCGCCGTCGGAGGCCCTGAGCTTCATGTAGAACTCCTCCTCGGTGTCCACGACGTCGAGGTAGATGGTGGTGCCGCCGCTGAGGAACTGGGCGGATGTCAGGTAGCCCGTCCAGACGGTGGTGCGCCAGTACGGCCTGGACCCGTTCCACATGACAAGCTGGAGGGACGTGTCCGGGTCCAGGCCGTACGAGAAGCTCCCCGGTGAGGGGTCACCGGCGTCCTGCCAGGACACAATGCGCGCGCCCCGCCGCGTCCGTTTGTTCAGCGTGACCTTCATCTCAGGTATGAACGTGTCGGTCGGGTGATCGAAGCTCTGCCACACAATGACGCCGTTCAGCCGGATGACCAGGTTGCCGCTGTTGAGGAGCTCAGCTGCCGGCGGCGAGGACGCGCCAGCCGCGACGCCGGTGACATTGGTCGTCCAAAGAACGCGGCCGCCGGCATCGGACAAGACGAGATTGGAGTCGTTGGTCAGCGCAAGCCTCGGCGCGAAGGACGAGCCGGCGGAAGATGGGTCGGTGATCTCCGGAGTTGCCCGGTTGGCCACCCACACCACGGTGCGGTCGGGGATGTTGCTGTACCATATGCCCACGTACTGCCTGGCCGGAGTTGAGTTGGAGGGAGAGAAGAAGCCCAACACGAAGGCGCCACCCTCTGAGGCTCTGGTTTGACCGGGCAGGAGTTGCTCGCCGAGCTCTATCTTGTTGCCGGCCGATGCACACAAGCCCGGCAAGAGCAAGACGATGAAGATAGTAGAAGATGCACTGTCCATCAACCAAGATTTGTATCAACTCCTGTAAGCTACAGAAGCTGGAGTAGCTTCAAGGTGCAGATACATAAACTCTGCAGCTTCACAGTTGATAGTGGTTTGGTCTTAATGAAGTTTCTGAAATTTCATTGGACTAATTTCAGTATAAGAAATTTCCGAGTTTGACAGTTGGTGGTATATGATGACGAGTAAATTAGCAAATGGGTGGTGGAAGGAATAGTCTCCTCTGTGCGTGTCACGTTACGCATAAGGCAATCTCTCTCTTGACCAACAACCACAAATTTGTTCTTAGCAAGCTTAACACGATGCTGCGACCAAGAACAAGAGGATCGGTAGGTTGGTGTGGAAGCGTGGTTTTCTGCTTGTGCTTATTATTCATATTGCGCGTGAACCTCGGATAATATCCTCGTCTGTACAATCGAACCAGGTTTGTAGTTTATAAATTTTCAGCTATGTTTAAAATATGTACTTGTTACTGAAATTTCAGAGGATGTCAGGTTATGAAACTTCATATATTACTAAACCTGAAAGTCACCTTTTCAGACTTGCATCTGATGATTGATAATATTGAATTTATTTGTGCCGATGAAGAACTAACGCCGGCTAAATTTTGTTGAGACCCAGAGATTACTGCAGGACAACGTGATCAACAACAGGGTTGTTGGCTGTAGATTAAAGCCCCACACTATTAGGCAGCACAAAACCAGACTTATTAGACACATAATATTGAATTTATCCTATTGCAGACGTACTATTGATTTTGTCATCCTGACGACTCTCTAGCATTGACTTAGCTCTATATGAACGCATACACTTCGCATTAGTCAATGTGCCTTGTTCAACTCAATGACATCCTAGACTTGTACAACTGTTGAGTTATATTTGTCCTTTTGGCTTTTTTGTAAAATTCTAACGTGTTACTTAGATTTTTTTAGATTTTTGCAACATTACAGATAACCAACAAGACAGAAAAAGAGAGTAGGAAAGAATAGCAACAGATTGACTTCCAAAACCACAAATCATGCATCAGTTCTCTACATTTTTCTTTGGGCAGTGACTGTTGCATCTAAAATCAAAGGACTATCCTACCTCCCCTCTATATCTGTTAGCGTAAAGTTATTCGTTGAGCTCTGAACGTTCTCTCTCAGTTGTTCTATTACATAACTCCTTTGTGCAAAGTAGCCAGGGCAACTTGGGGATGGAAGTTCAGTACTACACCCATTCTCCAGGATGTACATAACAGATGACATAACTGGCCGGTCATCCGGGTTTTCTTGAACACACAACAGTGCTACATGGACACAGAGCAAAGCTTCATCCATTAAGCAACTATCCATGATTGATGAGTCCACCAAATCCTTGGTCTTTCCTTCTTTCCACATGTTCCATGACTGAAACAAACAAAAGAACCATTTGGATTTTAGAATTAAAAAAATTTCACAGTCCTCTGGGTTCAATCAAAACTAAACCCTCACAGTAAGATATGTACTTACATAGACTATGAGGTTTGGAAAGCCCATGATGTTACTAGTGGAGCTTCTCCTTATGCCGGTTACAACTTCTAATAGTAACACACCAAAACTATAGACATCGGATTTAGTGGAGAATATACCTTCCATTGCATACTCAGGAGCCATGTAACCACTGTTACCCATTCCAATTACAAGAGTTACTGAAAATGGTTTGAATTTTATCACACTTAATTTGAGTAATAAATTCAAATGACAACTCACTATGTTCCAACAACTCGGCGTGTATTTGCATTCTGTTGATTATCGCCAAAGATCCTTGCCATACCAAAATCTGCTATCTTGGGCTTCATCTCTGCATCTAGCAAAATATTGGCGGCTTTGAGATCTCTGTGGATTATGGTTAACCTGGAGTCTTGGTGCAGATACAGAAGTCCCCTTGCCACTCCTTTGATTATATTAAACCGTGTTGTCCAGTCTAGTTTCAATTTTCTTGAAACATCTATATAGACATAGGCAAATGTAAGTAACATGTTTTTGAGGTGCTTCCAGAGATTATTTTTGCCGGGAGCTTCCAGAGATTATGCATAATAAATCACCAGGAACATACCAAAAAGGGTAGAATCCAAGCTTTTGTTAGTCAAATATTCATAAATTAGCAGCTTTTCATCTCCCTCAACACAACAACCAAGAAGGCGAACCAAATTTCTATGCTGGAGTTTCGCAATAAGAATAACTTCATTCCTGAATTCCTCCGTTCCTTGTTGAGAATCCCTACTTAACCTCTTAACAGCAACTTCCTGATCACCTAGCACTGCCTTAAAAATTTTGAGAAGAAAGTTTATATTTGAATCTGTACCATACAAAATGAACTACTCAAACTTCCAGAATGAATTGAGAATTTTACTACCATATAAATTACCTTGTAAACTTTTCCAAAACCTCCCTGTCCAATCTTATAAGATTCTGAGAAATCATGAGTTGCTAGAGCAATATCCTCAAATCTTACAAATGGGAATTCAAGATCGTGGGCAGGATTCCCTTCTCCTATGTCATCGGATTTACTTGCACCATCCAAAACTAGCTTCCTATGTTTTCCCCGGTTTCTTTTCTTGTCTGTTCATAAAATCAAATGTAGTCTGCATTAATTTTCTGCTGGGTATAGCATGGGTTTGTAAGAAAACACAAAACCATTGAATATACCTTTGATCTTGAACCACACGAATGAAATGCTTAGGACAACAACAATACTGCTTAACACTGGCAGCACAATCTTGACAGCATTGTTCTCTGTCCTTCCACCTGTGCAACAGTACAGCGCTCAGTGCAAAGTTTTACCATCCAAGTGGTAAATATGATTCTGTTTTGCAGGGAGTAGTAGATTGTAAGATAAATTTTCCTTCTAAGAGAAATTACCGAGAGGTGCCATTTTTAGTGTAAGATTTGGTACATGATATACTAAAGGTATAAGAGGAATATTCCAAGGGCAATTCTATCCTTAAAAAAATTCTTTAGGTATCAAAATTTTGGTATCCCTAAGATATAAAGTACATGTATATACCAAAATTAGAGTATTATTATCATCCTGAGGGCAGTAGACTCTCCATTGCTACGTAACAAAAATTGATGATATAGAGGAAAGAAAAGAAAGAAAAGAGAAAAAATGTTTTTATGCATGACAATGATTTAGAGTAAATTTTATTGCATGGGGGTACATTAAAAAGGAAATAAGAGTAACAAAAAAGATATCTTGTTGTGTAAATGAAGAAGACATGCATGTACCTTATACATATGCTTACAAAATGGGTTAGTGTTGCTGATGTGGATAAACGAAGAGTCAATCCTAGACTACATTTGAACCCAAGCTGTTGTACCCAGCAAAAAGTTAAAATCATATTCCCTTCATTCCATATTATAGTTCTAAGTTTGCCTAAATTTATTCATATATCAATATATATATTTTGTATATATGTCTAGTCAATGTTAGAAAGCCTGGTTATGTGGAACAGGAGGAATAGTAGCAAAGCCAGCTAAAAAAAATAAGAGCAACAAGAAAAAAGAATAGGTGTCAGTCCATAGTGGAAGATAAAAGTGGTGGCTGGTAGGGTTCAATTGCATTACCACTATGTCTCAACCATTAGATGTGTGGTCTCACTCTTCTACGAGTCCACATGTCACTATGTCAGTGGGTGTAATGACATTGTTACTAGATCCTACATAAGCGGTGAGGAGGAGGGAAATTACTATCATTTTGACATGGTCGTCACCTCCGTGGTACTAGCGTCAGGGTTGGACAAGGAGAACAGGAGGTCATCAAGCTGATCCCCTGCCCCAGATGCTACGTTGAGCTTCTCATCATTCTCATTGCTCACCATCAATTCGAGGAGCCCCTCTGATGGCGCCCTCACACCTATCTAGAGCAGGGCGTACATGATCCTTAGTACATAGTCGTGATTTGGTACCTGCCCTCCCCACAGGATAGTAAAATTCCTCTCAAAATTACCTTTTTAGATTTGTTAAAATTGCTCGGAATCTAAAGTTATTGAATTTGAACTTTAAACTACAAAGATCTGCCTCTCACATACTATAAAAACAATCAAATTGTAAAAACGGTAAAATAATCAAATTGTAAACGGTGATTGATACTCACTCTATTCTACGTAAAGCCGATTTAGTACTAGATGTGAGACATTCTAATATTATAAACCTAGATTTATCTCTGTCCAGATTTGCTATAATAGGATGCATCGCATCCATCATTTTTTTTAAGGACAGATGGAGTCCATAAAAAGATAATACTCTCTCCACTCCATATTATAAAAATTTTTAAGTTTGTCTAAATTTATCTATATATTAATATAAGTTTTATATATGTGTCTAGATTTATTAACAGGCGGAGATAGAGAGATAGTGCTTACCCGCGTCAAGGCTAACAATTCTGAGGTAGATAGTGTCGCTGCCGAACGCTTCACCAACCTTCTCCGAGTCAATCAGCTCGCCTGACCACACCAAGCACCTCGTCATGTCGCCCTTCGATCTGCTGCTGCTCAGGTTGGCGTAAGCGTACGCCACGCACGAGCAGTTCCGGCTGCACTCGCCGGCGCACGCATCGAACGTCCTGTTCGCGACGAGCACGAACTTGTCCGGCGACTTCATCCCCGGCACGGCCAAGAAACGGTCATGACCGCACTGCACCGCGTCCTTTCGCCGGCAGCCCCGCGAGAACCGGCCGCTGCTCCACTCCTCCGCGCTCGCCGGCTCGAAGCCGGCGAGGCACTTGCACGTCGGGACAGCCCCCTTCGCCACCGTGTTGTCGCAGTAGCCGTTCGCGCCGCAGTAGCCGTAGCGGTTGCACTCCCATGTCGGCCATTCCCCGAGCACGGCCCACGCCGACGAGCTGCTGTTCCAGCTCTGGAGCTGGTATTTGCCGGTGTAGGTCAGCACGTACCTCGTGTGCGGCGAACCCTCGGAGACGCTGAACGTTATGTATCTCTTCTCGTCAACGTCGACGACGGAGAAGTAGATGATGTCGCTGGTGTTCGCCTGGTACTGGCTCGACACCATGTAGCCCGTCCATGGCCCGTCCCTCGTGACCGGCCGCGTCCCGTTCCAGAGGAACACCTGGAGCAACGTGTCCGGGTCGCCGCCGTACGAGAAGCTCCCCGGCGACGGGTCATCGGGGCCTCTCCACGACACCAACCGATCGGAGACGCGCGTCCTGTACGCGACCGCGAGCTTCATCCCAGGGAGGAACGAGTCGGTCGGGTGCTCGAAGCTCTGCCACAGGGTGGTGCCGTTCGGTGACCGGATGACGAGGTTGCCGGTGCTCAGGAGCACAGCGGCGGGGCCATCCGCCGCCGTGGGGCTATCTGCGCCGGTGACGTTCGTCGTCCAACGGACGCGGCCGTCGGCGTCGGACAAGACAAGGTTGGACGAGTTGGTCAGTGACATCGTCGGCGCAGAGGAGGTACCCTTCGTGACAGGGGTTTCTCGGTTGGCGACCCACACCACCGTGCGCCGTGGCACGTCGTTGTACCATATGCCGAGGTACATCTTCTCCGGGGTGGAGTTTGAGGGGGAGAAGAAGCCCAAGGCGAAGGCGCCGCCGTCCGAGACGACGGTGACACCAGGCGAGAGCGGCTTGCCGGCGACAAGCCGGTCGTCGGGTGCACATGGCGGCGGCAGGAGGAGAATGACACCGATGACGATGTAGGTGAAAGCAGCTGACAAATCCATCAGAACAGCTATTCGTGAGCAGAATTCAGAAAAGAGCTATGCAAACTGATTAGTGAAGCTTCTTCTGCTTGACCAAGAATTTTCTTTGAGCTAGCCTTCTTCATCTGCAAGCAATGGGGATTAGAGTATTATTTCCGTTTTGACAATCTGAAGAGTTCTCTAGGAAATTAGCTGCAGAAAATCACTGTTACGTCACGTCGAAGTGTAGATGAAAAAGAGATATGATGACATTGTCAGTTCAGACAAAACAGAAGGGAGCCATTCGGCTTTAGTTTACGGTTCATTTAGATGGTAGAAACTTCCTTTCAAAAAAAAAAAAATTAGATGGTAGAAACAATGGAAAAGTAAACTGTAAAACCCAGTGGAGCAAGCTTCGTTGTAATGCAGCGTTTTTCTTTCTCAATGGGTTTGTCTGAACTCTGATTCAGTCATGAGCAATAGCTAAGTTTTCCGTTTTCTGTACAAGTTGGAAGCTGCAGATGTTGCTTTCGCCTTGCATAGAATAATGAAACAACAAAAATCGAAACCATGAAATCCATACTTTGCTGAGAAAAACGAAGGCTTAATTTCCCAAGAGGAACCTTCATGCTGACCGTGAGTCCAGTTGCGCTCAAGAAATTAGCACAATCCCAAACATGGTTTGCTAAATAATTTATCATTACCCTGCAATACTCTTCTAAGGGCACCTCTAATGCAGCGCTAAAGAGAGGTGTTTGTGTAAAAAATCAGTATAATGCTTAGCATAATTATATTATTAAACATCTCACTAAGCAATCTGCACTGGAGTTGTCCTAATATAAACAAAAGCACACAAACAAATAATCTAGGCACGAAAAAATAATAGCAATAAGTTGACTTCCAAACCACAAATCGTGCATCAGCGATCTACATTTTTATTTGGACAGTAACGGTTACATCCAAAGCAAAAGAATTATCCTACTCCCCTATATATTTGTTCATGTAAGACTGTTCACTGAGTTCTGAATATTATCTTTAGGAGGTTTTTTTTCCATCCTTGATAAGGTAATATGAGGCATCATTTTTTATCTAAGGTACCAAACATAAAAAACAGTGGTGCCTCTTGGTACCCTACTCAAGGATGGTAAAATTGCTCTATCTTTAGAGCTTTTTTTCATCCTTGAGGAGGTACCACTGTTTTCTATATAAAATTTGGTATCTTATAGTATCTAAGGTATCAAGAGGTACCAAATTTTACCTAGAAAACACTAGTACATATTGGTACCTCCTCAAGAATGTAAAATTGCTCTTATCTTTCAGAGATTTGTTTTAGCCCAACAAAAAGTATCTCGAGGTATCGGTATCTCGTGGTATCAAATCGTTTCTGATCGTTGGATCCAACAGTGCACATCCTACTCAGCTAGATCCAATGGTAGAAAAATGATTTGGTACCTCGAGATACCAGTAACTCAAAATACTTTTTGTTGGACCGGAACGATTCTCTATCTTTAAGGGCTTTTTTACCGTCCTTGAAAAGTACCTCAAGATATCAAGAATTTTAGTATAAATTTTTTGTACCTTAAGATATAATGTACCTCAAGGTACCATACTTTTGCACTAAAAAGATGATACCTTTATGTACTTTTTTTAAGGATAGCAAAAAAGTTCTATCTTTAAATAGCTCAATTTCAGAACTCCTTTGTGCAAAGTAGCCAGGGCAACTTGGGGCAGGAAGTGCAGTAATACCATTTTCCAGGGTGCACACAAAAGATGACATAACTGGTCTGTCATCTGGGTTTTCTTGAACACACAACAGTGCCACATGGATGCAGAGCAAAACTTCATCTAGTAATTGACGAGTCTGCCAAATCCTCGGTATTCCCTTCCTTCCACGTGTTCCATGACTGAAATAATCAAAAGTATCATTTGGGCTGTAGAAATAAAATCAAAAAAGTTTCAATAAAAACATAATTTCAGAAAAGACATATATACTCACGTATACTATGAGGTTTGGAAAGTCCATTATCGTTCTTCTTATCGTGATCTTTATTGCAATCCCATGTCGGCCATTCTCCGAGCATGCCCCACGCCGACGAGCTGTTGTTCCAGCTCTGGAGTTGAACTTTGCCGGTGTAGGTTAGCACGTACCTTGTGTGGGGCGAACCCTCGGAGACGCTGAACGTTATGCATCTCTGCTTGCCGTTGTTAGCGATGGAGAAGTAGATGAGGTCGCTGGTGTTCGCATGGTACTGGCTCCACACAGTGT
The DNA here is from genome assembly GCF_000231095.2 of Oryza brachyantha. Classification (NCBI taxonomy): domain Eukaryota; kingdom Viridiplantae; phylum Streptophyta; class Magnoliopsida; order Poales; family Poaceae; genus Oryza; species Oryza brachyantha. Next base: position 14,589,389 of record NC_023171.2, read on the forward strand.
AGCCCGTCCATGGCCCGGGCGTCCAAACCTTCCGCGTCCTGTTCCAGACGAACAGCTGCAGCAACGTGTCCGTGTCGATGCCGAACGAGAAGCTTCCCGGCGACGGGTCATCGGGGCCTCTCCACGACACCGTCCGATTGGGGGCTAACTCCGGTTCATTTTACTGGCTACCCGTAGAAAAAGTATATTTTTTACTTGATTAATTACTTGATTAATAGTTTTCTGTAATTTTAGTTTTTTTAATAAAGATCATAATAAAAAGGACGATATTACCCTTTCAAATAAAATAGATCAACGGATTAAATCATACTGCCAATAAATTACACGTTACCGCGAGATCCATCCCAGCGAGGAGCGAGTCGGTCGGGTGCTCGAAGCTCTCCCGCAGGTTGGTGCCGTTCGGTGATCGATGACGAGGTTGCCGGTGTCCAGGAGCACAGCGGCGGACCCGGCACCTGCTGCACTACCGGTGATGTTGGTTGTCCAGCGAACGCGGCCGTCGGAGTCAGACAAGACGAGGTTGGAGAAGTTGGTCAGTGACATCGTCGGTGCAGAGGAGGTACCGTTCGTGACCGGCGTCTCTCGGTTTGCGACCCACATCACCGTGCGCCGTGGGACGTCGTTGTACCATATGCCGAGGTACACCTTCTCCGGAGTGGAGTTTGAGGGGGGAGAAGAAGCCGAAGGCGAAGGCGCCGCCGTCCGAGACGACGGTGGTACCCGGCGAGAGCGGCTTGCCGGGGACAAGCCGGTCGTCGGACGCACATGGCGGCGGCAGGAGGAGGAGAATGGCACCGATGACGAAGTAGGTGAAAGCAGCTGACGAATCCATCGGAACAGCTAGTCCTTCTCAGTACGTGAGCAGAATTCAGAAAAGAGCTATGCAACTGATTAGTGAAGCTTCTTATTCTGCTTGGCCAAGAAATTTCTGTGAGCTAGCCTTCTTGATCTGCAAGCGATGGGGACTAGAGCAGTATTTCTGTTTTGACAATTCGATGGCATGGCCATTAAGTTCATCTGCACCGGTTTGTGTCATACTGTCATCTCTCCGCCGGCCGATGTGAATTCGTAACGAATAAGTGCGCCGTCTGGATAGCTGCATGGTGAGCTCGCTGCCTTTCCTGATGTTTGCTAAGCATTGAATAGCGAGAGTCTTGGATCAGGTCATGATCGTGCATGTGCGGGGGAGCGAGAGGGAGGGTGTCCGCGGCCGCGCGGTGACCCGCCACCCCGGCGGTCGCCGGCCACAGACTCGACAGCAGCATGCCTTGCCTTGTGGCGTGATGCAGAGATGAACGGGACCCATCAGGAGCACGACGGCAGTACGCCATGGACGGAGGTGAGGAGTTTTTGTTGCAAATTGTTCCGCCCAACCAACAGCTACTCGGGCGCATTGAATCCGGCCGGGGACATCCCGCGATGGCTGTAGATCCAATCGTGCTCAAAAAAAATTGCACAATCCCAAACACGGTTTGCTACAAAAGTTATCATTAGCTTACAGTACCCACCTAAAAAACAGAAAGACAAACAAATAATCTAGGCACGAAAACATAATTGCAACAAATTGACTTCCAATGCACAAACCATGCATCAACTATCTACGTTTTCCTTTGGACAGTAACGGTTACATCCAAAGCAAAAGAATTATCCTACCTCCCCTCTATATTTGTCACTGTAAGAGTATTCACTGAGTTCTGAGTATTCCTTAATGTACGGCTCACATGCACTTGAGGATTGACCCGCGTATTTGCGCGGCTAGATTTTAAGTCATCTTATGTTTTACTTCTATTTTTTTGTTTTTAAAATTTCAAAACATATGTTTTTTACTTATCTTAATTGTTGTCTATTTCATTATAACTCTATTTAATATTTATCTATTGTTTTGATATTTAAGCATATATTAATTATGACATGGTATGGCGTATGTTTGGAACCATAACTATATGTCAGAGCTTATGAACTCACCACTTGAACTCACTCAACACTATTGTCGGTTGATGCTCTCTTATCTATCCACTGCAATGGTTGCTATCTTGTTGTCATCTTCTTGAGTTTGCTCTCCACTTAAGACATTAATATCATCAAGCTCGCTCTCTACTATCATACCCTCAAGTTTGTTCCATGGCTATTGCACTCTTTATGCTTACTTGTGGTTATCACCTTGGTTGATTCTGCCTGATACACAATAGCAGCAGTGATTGTTATGATCTAACGGTATAAACCTTACGATCTAGATGTATTATAATCTAACGGTGTCGATTTTTCTTTTTTATAGCGACCTTCCGATCTAGATATATTATGATCTAATGGTTTAGAACTTATGATCTAGATGTATTATGATCTAACGTTATATTCTTCTTATAGCAGATCTAGACCTTACGATCAAGATATATGATTTTTGTTTCTTTCCCTAGTTATTTTTAAAAACTCTGAGTAGGATGTGTCCAGCATTTTTTTACTGGTAAAAAATAAAAAATAGTATTTTTCATTCAATAAAAAATCAAAGGGTGTAGAACTTAGAGAATTTGGTTGAAAATTGCTAATAGGGTTTAGCGTGCCTCCATCTTTCGTTATAGTCAAAATACGACTCATCTTATTTAATTTTTATAATGTTAAATATAATTTAATATTCTCAAATATAAGCTTCTTGGTTCAACGAATACTTCTCAAATTAATTGTATGTTATCTGCAATTTACTATTCTGAATCAATGTGTAATTTCTTTTTAACACTTATTTTATAATTTATTTTAATTTGTATAATTAAATTAACTTGACCGATGCATTCCGATGCAATGCATGTGTTTTTTTTCATAAAGTCCAAGTAGAGATATAATTAACAACAAAAATTAAATAATCAAATAAAGTAGAACTCGGATAACTTGCAAGTGTCTCTCTATCTTTTTTTCGTTATCGAAAGACCACCTATCTTATTTAATTACCTTATGATGTTGAGCATAATTTATTATTAACTTTCGGATGTAACTTACACGTCTCAAATCAATTATATATTGACCATAATTTACTATTGTTGATTTAATGTGCAATTTATTTTTTGAAGATTATTAATTTACATAATTAAAATAAACTTGACCTGGTGAAACGCATCGACATATTTCTAGTATATGTATACAATCAAAAGTGACCCACCACAATACATTCATTACATAATAATAATGCTTGGAACTTTTACTGATATTTAATCGGATGACTTTTGCTAAAAAAATCATCAAACGATTGATTGATCAATCAATCAAATGACGTGATATTTATTTTTCGTTTGCTGGCCTGTATGGCTGGTATTTTTTTTTATCCGTTGCCTTCCTCTTGGTTGAGTCAAAAACATACAACAATACCAATTGAAAATAGTAATTTATTATACGTCAGATTGTATGGAAGTACTGTTCGGATTTTTCTTAAAATCTAGACAAAGCAGGTCTTCAATCGGACAACAAAGAAACACCCAGACAAATCGGTAATAAGAGTTTGATTATGGCTCTATGTCTTCAATCGGACAACAAATGAACACCCGGCCAAAATATCAGCCGTTAAAATTTAAACATAATCCGATCCGATGGTCCAAATATTTATTTTTTTCTCAATTAATATGGTAATTTCTAGCTATATAGAAAAGTCCTGGCCTGATATGCGGACTCTTTCTCGGTGTTAATCTACTTCATTAAAATCTAATCCTACTATTAATATCATCAAGCTCGCTTTCTACTATCATACCCTCAAGTTTGTTCCATGGCTATTGCACTCTTTATGCTTACTTGTGGTTATCACCTTAATTGATTCTGCCTGATACACAATAGCAGCAGTGATTGTTATGATCTAACGGTATAAACCTTACGATTTAGATGTTTTTTATTTTTTATCTGATTAACGTGGGAATTTCTAGGCCCTTTTTCTCTGATTAACGTGGGAATTTCTAGGCCCCAGAACGAACGCGGAACCTCCTTTTCGGGTTGATAGATAGATAGATAGATAGATCTCCAGAGAACTAAGAGCTCACACTACTAGTAACATGAAAGCATATCAGAGGGACTAATGTTGTCAGTCTTCTAAAGTTGTCTTCCTGTCCCACGGCGCCAAGCCGCCAACCAAAGCTTGCACAAAAACACCTCCTCGGCTAAGGCTGTCTACCACAAAACCATTTAGAAGACTTCATTTGCGGTTGACCGTTTCCTCTTCCCTAGCCTGTCTGCATAACAATCCAGAAAAAAATTAGAGAATGTACGAATTGGATCAGTAGGATCTCCCACCATAATAGTTAGAACACAGAGACTGCATTAGAGTTATTACCTCTCAAGAAAATTCAAGCAGTGGAGTGTTTAATCCAACTTTAAAGTATTCTTGGATAACAAACGCACCATCAACCTCAATAGAAAAGCCACTGCATGTGCTGCAAAGACAGGCACCATAGGTTTGCTGATATCTCCCATTTTAGTGTGCAACAAACCCACAAAGACGACTCTTGCAAGGGCATGAAGGAGAACATGGGCTCCTTCTAACCACCGATCAGGTGGAAATCTGTACCACTTATCTACCATATGCTTAAAAATTGTGTATATTAGAAGTAAACATAACCAAATGGAACCCTTAGAAGTAAACATAACCAAATGGAACCCTCAACCCATTTAGAAAATCCTTTCATCCTTGCAATATCCCTGTTTTCGCTTTCCGTCTTTGAAGGTATTGGCATAAGTTCACACGTGATGACAACTAGTGCACAATGGAGCAAAAAAGAGTGCCTACCAAAATCAAGAGACGGCATGTTCTATTGGCCATGACCCTCCTCTCGAGTTTCTTCTTTGGGCAACTCTCCGGTGCATTTTATTTGTAGTATTATACTACCAGTGGAACTAATTAGTAATCACAAGCATTGATTAAAAAAGTTTTTTTTACTTTGTTAATTAATTGATTAGCGGTAGTTTGTAATTTTGTTTTTTTAATAAAGATCACAATAAAAATGATGATATCACCCTTAAAATTTCTACTACACCTAATATTGTTGGTACTGTAACTTAGTCACAGTCGTCCGATAAAAATAGATGAATGGCATGGATTAAATTTCACTGTCAGTAAAATGCACTAGAGTCAACCCCCTTATTCTTTACATCAGGATCATCGGTAGGACCAAGACCATGCATGCTGTTATCTCTGTCATGGGTTCTTTCACCCATTTCCATACCATATCTTGAATTAGACCTCATCGAACCACTAATCCTCGCATTAACTCAAAGGTCCTACTGGTTTGACTCTTGCTAGCTCCATTTGCTTCCTATGAACTGGTATGAGCCCTCTTCGTTGCTTCCACTGCTTCATGTAGAACGGTACTTGGCCTCTTCGATGCTCTCTTCGCTTCCCTAAAAACGGTATTAACCTTTGGTCTTGCATCTTCCTGGGCTTCCTTGCTTTCCTTTAGATTATTCTTCTCTGCTTCATCACTCTTAGTAGCAGTCATAGCTCTACGCTTCACCTCCATATAGGCCTTCTTAGCAGCCTTAGCTATGGTATTTGCTTTTGACTCTTCTTCTGCAAATGCCTTTAGCGTGATGTTTGACATCTCCTCTTCCTTCATATCTGCATTAAGCATAATGTTCATTGCCTCCTCTTTTCCTATGTCGCCTTTGGCCCTCAGCTTTGCCTCCATACATGACTTCTTAGTGGCCTCGGCTCTAGTATTTGCTCTTGCCTCTTCTTCTATAATTGACTTTAAAGCCATGTGTGCCTTCTCCTCTTTCTTCATATTTATTTTTGTTGAACCTAATTCATTTTCTTGAATCTTCTTGATAACTCATGAATGACTAAGAGGCTAAAGCATTTTTGGAAGGTTCTAGCTAACTCATGAATAACTAAGAGGCTAACACATCTCTTGAAGCTTCTAGATCACTCCTGAATGGTTGAGAAGCTAGTTTATTTCTTAAAACTTCTAGCCAGCTCATATAAGGCTAAGCATGAAGCAAGGATCAAGTAATAGCTAAAAAACTATGGAAATATCTAAAAAATGTAGTATGTATATGTATATTGCATGCTTAAAAGACAATGTCTAGAACAATATAGCTAATTGTAGAGTGATCTAACCTAGCCATCCAATGTGTTGGATGTTGACCTATAAATAGACACCTAAGGTTGAGTGGAGTGGATGTACTCTTGCATATTAAATTGAATGAGAGCTAGTTAAACATATATACCACTCAAGCTTCCCTCTTTAGTAAGACACAAGGCAAAACAACTTCTCTTATTCCCTTGCTCCTAACCAATTCTACAAAGTAATTAGCTCCAACAGCTTTAAGTGCTTTGGCCCTCAACTTCACTTCCATACATGACTTCTTAGTGGCCTCAATTCTAGTATTTGATTTTGTCTTTAGCATCATCTCACTTTCTTCCTCCATAATAGTTTCAAGCAACATCCTCGCCATCTTCCTGTCTTCGCTTTGGGCATTATCAGACCTTATGTTTGTCTCCACTTCTTGTTCCGTCTCAATCAATGTTGCATACTTAACCCTCTTGTCAGCCATGATAAGCGCATCAAAATCACTCTGTGCATTGGCCTTCACCGCAGTATCGACGTCAGGGTTGGTTTTGGCCTCTATCGACGAACATGTTTTAGAACTCTTGGCATCTGGCTCATCTTTTGTGGTCACACTTAGGCCGCGTTCAACTGTATAGCTGATAAGTTAACTTATCCGTTGCGAAACACGATTAATAGATTAGTACATGATTAATTAATTAATAATTATTAAAAAAATATAAAATAGATTAATATGATTTTTTAAAAACAATTTTTTCTATAGAAATTTTTGTAAAAAATACACCGTTTAGCAGTTCGGGAAACGTGCACGCGGAAAACGAGGAATGTTAGTTAACTTATGACCACCTACGAACGCGGCCTTAGAAGTTTGTTCATCGGCGTGATTGGTGCATTAGGCTCATTGGTCTCATTATCATTGGCATTCCTCTCCTTTTCAGCTCTGCCATACCTGCCCACCGGCTGCGCATTCACCATAGTTGAATCGAAGGGAGCTTTAAAATTAGAACCATGGTGTTGGGTATAATTGTCTCGAAGCTTGTGGAAGTTGAACCGGTTTAAGGGAGAAGCGAACCAGTGGGAGAACAACGCATCTTGGGTTAGCTAGTAGATTTCTTACGGTTGGAGGCAAAGACAGTGGAGACGTATGTGGAGGCACAAAGAGGGGACACAATATTGGGGAGTCGGTCAAGTAAAAGTGGTGGTGAGACGAGTCGGAGCGGTCCTGGCTTGGTGGCGACGTAGTCTTGGATTACTTCCGCGGAACACTTGGTGGAGACGAAGATTTGACGCGGAGGCAAGGCAACATCAATGACAACGATAACAGTGACACCTCCCGCGTCTACGAGCGTAGATGTCTGCGGCGACGAGGTGTGAGTAGGGAGAGATCAATCAGAGGAAGCCATACACGTGTATGGTGGCAACAGCGAAGTGGAGGATATAATGTGTGTGGATAGAGGCGGAGGTAGTGAGTTGGCAGAAGGAGAAGCTATAACAGAGGAAATCATGGGTGTGGATGGTGGCGTCGGCGAGGTGGAGGGAGGAGGAGGTCCATCGGAGGACTCTACGGGCTCAGAGTGTGGCGACGTCTCCATGGGAGTAGAGGTTTTAGCACAATTCTCTAGTTTTTTAGGGGTTTGGATAGTGATAACGCAACAAAGATATCTGCATTTGTGTGTCTTGGGCTAGGGAGTGGGGACCCGCACATGTTCTTCATTCATGTGATTCAAAAAAAATGTGGGTATTGTTTTCTTTTTTACCACGTAGAACTCTTTCTTTTTATATTTTTTATTTTGTTGATTGGATCAAACATGTATAAGATTATTTATTGTTTATATAATATTTAAATACAAAAATTTTATAAATAAGATATATGTATCGAATGTTTCGGTGCATAAATTTTATATATATAAAATTATGTGTGTAATTTTTGTGTATGAATTTTATATTGTAACATCTAGTTTATAATGATTGTATGTACAAATATTTTATTTGTATATGTATAATATTTATATGCATTGTATTTTTTACGTATAAACTATGTACGTATTTAGTGCATAATGTTTGTATGCATAACTATTTTTATATATAAAATTTATATGTATAAAATTGTGTGTACAATGTTTATATATGATTTGTTGGCGAAACAAGAGCGCGAACGCATATGGATTAGACCTACCCCGTGCGCATGCCTGGATGGGCGGTCTTGCCAAGACATGGGGCTAGCAACCATTTTTAACAAATAGTTTTCTATAAGTGATCTTCGATGTATATAAAAGTTTAGATAAGGATGTGATCAGACTAATAACTTTTAAAATATTTAATTTAAAAACACTATAACAACGTATATAAACATATGTAGATGAGTCATGAATAATATTTTAATAAAAATCATGGCCAATATATATTTAGAAGACCGTGACATTCTCGAAAACCACCAAAAAACTGTCAAGGGAGTGATAAAAAGATGATACTTCCACATAAAAAAGAAAGTTGAGTCTTGACCCTTCGGCCCGGCCCATCAGGCAAGCCATGTCGTTTTCGCGGAGGCCCAGCGTTAAAACGGGCGGCTCTCCCTCTCTCTCCTCGCGGCTAGGGTTTTAGGTTTTTTTTGGTCGGCTCCCCCCGTTCGCCGGCAAGCATCCCATCCAACGCGGCGGCGGCGGTCTGCGATGGCGGCGAAGAAGGGCGCGCCACGCAGGCAGCAGCCGCAGCCGACTCGGGAAGTGGCCGCGGCGAAGAAGGGGAAGGCCTCCCCGAAGATGGCGAAGAGGGCGCCGAAGAAGAAGCAGGAGCTGCTCGAGTCGTCGTCCGACGACTCCGAGCTGGAGCAGCAGCTGCAGGAGGAGGAGTCCGGGTCAGACCTCGACGCTCCCTCGGACTCCGGCGCCGAGGAGCTCTCCGACTCGGATGATGCCTCCTTGGAGGGAGGAGACAGCGGCGACGAAGAGGAAGAGGAGGATGGCGACGATGAACCCCTCGCTGATGACTTTCTCGCTGGAAGTAGTGACGATGAAAGTGGTAACGTACTGATGGCTACTGAATTGAATTAGCTTTTCAATAGTGTGCTATTCCCATTAAATCATTCTATTGTAGAATTCCATTCACGCGAGCTAGTATGCCAATCGATGTAATGATAAACTGTACATGCATTATCTGTTGATCCACTATATATTGGGTTTTGTAGCAGAAGGACATGACTCTGGGGTGGAGTCAGATGAGTCTGATGACTTTGAGGCGAAGTCACGTGCAATTGATGAAGCGAAGGGGAAGGCAGAAGAAGACGCTGAGGAGGAACTCAAACTTAATATTAGATCAGAATATGATGAGTTCCGATTGCCCACAAAGGAGGTTGATTCTTCTTCCTTCTGCTCTGATCCTTTAAATGTTCAGTGTTATTTGTCTCTGAAGGTTTGTATACTCTGCAGGAGTTGGAGGAAGAGGCACTTAGACCGCCAAACCTGCAAAATCTTAAAAGGAGGATATCGGAGGGTGTGTTCATCTATAAATTTTGTATTACATAAGCTCATGTATTCTTTCATAAAATAGAGAAAAGACATTTGGGATTTGACATGATATTAGCAAACTAACAAGATTTGCATTGTGATAGAAGCTTAGATATTGTATGGACGATTTTCTATTAAGCAGTGCTCTTTCTGACTTTTCTTTCTGCCATTGATCTTCCCCTCTAGTTGTCCGGGTACTCTCAAACTTCAGTAAGCTAAGGCAACAAGATGTCCCCCGAAAGGATTATGTCAATCAGCTCAAGACTGATATAATGTCATACTATGGATACAATGATTTTCTTGTTGAAGCATTTATTGAGGTGAGCTAGATGTGCTTATTTCTTTCTGTTGAGCTGTGTTTCTACAGCTGCATCAGATTGTAACTAGAATTTCCCCACAAAGAAAAAGATTGTAACTAGAAGTTATTGTCTGACATGCTTATGGAAAATGTGATAATTGTTTACATGCTATCCTAGTTATCACTATAAATGTTTTTCCTGTGCAGATGTTCCCATCTGTTGAGCTTGTTGAGCTACTGGAATCTTTTGAGAAAAGACCGCCTGAGTGCTTACGGACAAATACATTGAAGGTAACTATATTTCAGTAAAGATCAATCTCCTAATATGTATGTATGTGGTGACATGGAATACATGGTTCTTTTTGTCCCTCGCTTTAGTCTTTTCTTGCTTGATTAAGTTCATCTTTCTTTAACTATTTTGTTTGTGATGTTGGCAGACCCGGAGAAGGGATCTTGCTGCTGCTCTTATACCAAGAGGATTTAATCTGGATCCGATAGGGAAGTGGTCAAAGGTATGTTTTTTTTCTCTTCAACCTTTCTCCTTTATTCTGATAGTAAGTCCAGAATCTCAAAGCGACTCCTCTGGGGTTAAATACGGCAGGTTGGTCTTGTTGTATATGACTCCACCATTTCATCTGGTGCCACTGTTGAATATATGGCTGGGCATTATATGGTACCTTCTTCTCTCTTATCATTGTGTGAAGATTATTTCATTTGGTCTCCCTCCATTAACATTGGAATATAATGTGACTACAGAAACAAGGTGCAAGTTCTTTCTTACCTGTGATGGCTCTTGCTCCTCAAGAGAAGGAGCGCATTGTTGATATGGCGTAAGATGTTTTTCCTTTCTTCATACGCTTCTGGCAATTTTTCATTTTTATCATGACTTAAAAGTTTATTTGTGACGAACATGTGATTCTAATAACCCATGCATGTAACCTAATCATGCTATCTTAACACACCACTTTGCCTCTAATTCTGATTATAATGTTTGATTACATTATTCATTTGAACTTGGAATTGTTGTTCTCATCTCTCTCTCATCAGAAACTGATTTTTCTTTTGGGGTTCCAGGGCTGCCCCAGGTGGTAAGACTACATATATTGGAGCTCTTATGAAGAATACTGGTCAGTGTTGCTGTGGCTGTTTCTTTAGTAAATTTTGGTCCCATTCGAATTATTTTGTTTTGTGCACTCGCCTGGCAATTGAAATGCAAATCCGTTGTTTTCTTCATCTGTCATGCACAGGAATAATTTATGCAAATGAGTTCAATGAGAAAAGATTACATGGACTTCTGGGCAACATACATCGCATGGGTGTTACCAATACAATAGTTTGTAATTATGATGGTAAAGAGGTGAGCAAAAAGTACAAATACTGTTAACATGATGCTAATAGTTGTGTAATTAATGTAGCAACTGTAGTATGATGACCAAAACATAATCAACTATTTTTATGCATCAAGAATCTTTTATTTTTACAGAATAATAACATAAATGAGAACACGTTTGTAAGTACTGTTTCTATAATATCTGGAAAGTTTTGGTCCATTTTAATCATGCAAAAAATAAATGTCAGGTCCTGATAATTTTTAGTTACTTAAATCGGGTGTAGCATAATTCCATTGAAAATATTTTGTGATGACGTACTTCTTATTTCAGCTACCCAAAGTTCTTGGGATGAATTCGGTTGACAGGGTTCTTTTAGATGCACCCTGCACAGGCACAGGGGTAAGCATCACTTACTTTGTTTAAGCTCCTGGTCAAAATATAGTTTCTCATTTACTTATTAGACCACACTTTTTCTGCAGACCATTTGGAAGGATCCACAAATTAAAACATCAAAGGGCATTGATGACATCAGAGACTGTGCTTTTGTACAAAAGGTGCATTCTTGTATTTTTAGGTCTTTTTTAAATTGAACCTACTTACAGTTTGACACGATCCTCATTCCACTCACATAGTTCCAATTCTAGTTCATAACCAAGTAACTTGCTCGAAACATCACTGGTCTGCCCTTATGTTCTTTAGTCTGTTTCAAGGGTTATTTCGAAGCAACATATATTGTGCGGTTGTACTGACTCTCGCATGGAAATAAAATATGGACCCCGGAGTTGCCATGTTTTATTTGCTCAATCTTTATGGGTTATGTTTACTTAATATTTATTCTTAAGCTATATGATTGTATTCAATAGTAATAATTTGTTGCTTAATCCCAATATTTCTTTTTTGATCTGTTTCCTAGTCTTGCTGTTATTCTATACTGGTTAAGAATATCGATCACCATGAAATTTCTGTGTATACCATATACCACTAACTAACCAATCGTCTGTTTTTACAGCAATTGCTCTTAGCTGCCATTGATTTGGTTGATGCCAACTCCAAAACTGGCGGTTACATTGTTTACTCAACCTGTTCGTTGATGATTCCTGAGGTAGGTTCATTGGCCTTGCGAGTTGCCATAGCTCAGTGATATTCAAATTATTTCCTTGAACTTCTCTCAATTTTTGCAGAATGAAGCAGTTATCGACTATGCCCTTAAAAAGAGAAACGTAAAGCTTGTGCCATGTGGATTAGATTTTGGGCGTCCAGGGTACTGTAAATATTTCTCCCCTAATGAAGAATGTATCAATTTTTCGTCTTATTATTTTCTCTTTATCCTACAGATTCATCCGATTCAGAGAACATCGGTTCCATACTTCTTTAGACAAAACAAGGAGATTTTATCCTCATGTGAACAACATGGATGGATTTTTTGTTGCGAAGGTAACACCAATTCTAACCTTCAGGGTGAAATATATAGTTTCCAAATATTTTGGTCTGGACCCTATGATGAACAGTGTAATTTTCTTTGCTTGATATGGACATAACATCTGATTATGGTACTTCCTGTCACAGCTGAAAAAGTTGAGCAATACAATCCCAGTGACATCTGAGTCATCTAAAGTTCCTGAAGAAGCAATTGTTGAGACTGATCCTAGCAGCGATGGTCCTCAAAAACAGCCTGTTCAGTCAAAAAAACATAAAGATGTGAAGAAGACCGATGAAGAGACAAGCACTCTTAATGGGGTGACTAAGGATAAACAACAGACACATGATAAGCCTGAAAAGACTAGCAAGAACCACAAGAAGGGTGAGAAGAAACATAATGCCCCTGAAAGTGCTAAAATGAAGGGAGATAAAAAGGAAATACACAAGGAACAAGAAGAACCTGCAAGTGAGAAACGGCAGCCTGTCTCTGCTAAAATTAAACCTGTTCCCAAGAGAGTATCAGGGACCAAAGAAAAGAAGATGGATACTGACCAAGGAGGGAAGAGGAAAAGGAACTGGATGGTGAGACGAGAATGGTGAGATAGCACAATGCTCTTTTATCTTTCATGCCTGGATTTGTTTTCTTTGCTATCCTAATTTGGTGCAATTATCTTCTAACAGGGACGCTTATAAGAAGTCGAGGAGTAAAAAGGTATGAAAGGCACGGATGAAGGAACTCTAGCCGTAGACATTGTAGTGAAATTTGATAACCCACATACGGGAAAGCTGTTAAAAGGAGCAACAAAACACAATTTTGGCGTTGGTTTCAAGTTGGGAAAATTTTGTTGTACTAGGAGAATTGTTTGTGTAATTTTATCTTTTTCCATCTTGGTTTAATGTATCAAACCTATCTGAGCTGTGATTGGTTTCATCATGTTGCCTGATTAGTTTGCAGTTTGCTCCCTGATGGAACAGCATGGTGTTTTACTTGTCTTATGCTTTCTATGATCATACATGTGGTTTTGCTCAGCGCCGCCCTAGTTGCAATGTTGTTGAAGTCATCATACAGCCCGCTGATTTATTGCCACTCACCTCATTCATATTCGCTAGTCTTTACTCTTACCGCCTGCACAACTTGTCCTCTATGGGAAGCTGGAAACCCTACAAACAACCCTCGACTTCTGATAACATGTATAGTTGTGGGATTAAAACATATTCCATATCGTAACATAGTACAAGACTTGATTTATCTGGATTCTAGATATATACAAACCATATATATTGATATATATAGATAAACTAATTAAATCTAGAAAGTCTTATAATTTATCTGGATTCTAGATATATACAAAACATATATATTGATATATAGATAAACTAATTAAATCTAAAAAGTTAAAACTAGAAAACTAATTTTTTTTCAGATCATCAGAAGACAGCTTGTCCTCGGTTACTTATCATAATCTTAATCTATCCTATTATGACCTTAGTCTATGAAACGTTGGTAAAAAAGGGCGAAGTAGCGACCCCACCACAATGACACGTGGGGCCAAGAACTCCCACCACGTCCGAGATGAGATAAACCTTCGAGATTCCCGAAACTACCCCTCCAAGAAGCACAGGGGAAAGCACACCGTTAAAGCCCACACCCCGCGCGGCTAGAGAAATCCAGAACCCACCCGTAGTGCCAATGACATGTGGGCCCCGGATATCCAAAGACCCGCCCCACTCAGGACGCAGCAAACGATGGCTAGAGTAACACAGCGCGTGAGGGAGAGCTAGGCAGTAGCCGCGTTGCGCGCCTCGTAGCCAATGGGAGGCGAGCGCACGGATCGTTGACGTGGCCAAAACATTTTTTTCCCATTTTTCAGATCCCGCGCAAACTCGCCACCGCCCCCCCCCCTCCCCCTTCCCCTCCCCGCCTTTAAAGGCCGCGCCCTTCTGTTCTCCTTCCTCTCCAATCCACTCCACTCGCATCGCATCCCGCACGTACGCTTCGCAAATCAATTTTCGTTCGCCGATCCGGAGGTAAGGCATTCCACGGCTCGAAATCGAAATGTTGTTCCAGTAAATCTGTGTGCGAGTTAGTGTGTTTTCCTTTTTGTTGTGTGGTGTTGTGATCGGTTTTTGGTTCGGTGTTCTTCGCAGGTTCTCGAGATGAAGGCTAGGTCGAGGTCCAGCAATGCCGACTCCAGGTGAGGATCTGTTCGGAAGCCTCGGTTTCTGTGGTTTTGGTGGTGGTTTGTGGCGTTGTGCTCGTCGGGGGTTTCGATTCGTTTTTTTTGGTTGGGTTTTGAAATGGGGATTCGTTGTGTGTCAAGGCTCTCGGTGAGGAAGACCAAAGCGGAGAAGGACCCGAACAAGCCCAAGAGGCCACCCAGCGCGTTCTTCGTGTTCATGTGAGTCACGGATTCGTGAATTTTTTTCGTGCTGCTTCTCTGTGTTTCGCGTTGATTTGGGGGGGGGGGGGGGGGAGTGCGTTATGATTGATTCGGTGTGTTTTTGTTCTCTGCAGGGAGCAGTTCAGGAAGGACTACAAGGAGAAGCACCCCAACGTCAAGCAGGTCTCAGTGGTAAGCGTCGTTTTCCCTCCGCTGCGTCTCGTCGTTCCGAACGGTCGCGCCGGATTTGGCTGTGGCAACGTGTGTTCTGATTTGGTTCGTTTTGGTGGAATCGCAGATTGGCAAGGCTGGTGGTGACAAGTGGAAGTCCATGTCTGATGCTGTGAGTTCCTCACTTCCCCTCCCCGTTTTCCTGAACCGATTCATGCACATTTGGTTCAATTCGAGTTTGTACCTAGTGAACTGGTGCAGCGTCTGTCTAGATCTGCCTTAGTGATGCCAGTGTTGTCCCTCTCTCAGTACTGCATTCAACTTCGAACGTGTGGGGATTTTGCTCAAAAGCGTTCAAATCTGCTCGCCAGTGGGGGTTTATAAATTCAAATATTGGGGGTAGCGTTATATGTGTAGCTAATTCGAAACTTTGTTCATATATTTGTTCGTTAAGTTGAATCTGCTGCTTGCTGAACTGCTACCATTATATCGGTAAATTGCTATTTTGCCTTGTTTGATTAGTGTTCGCTCTCATTACTTATCAGTGTTGTTTGGCCTTGTATATGAGACACTAGTTCGTCTCATCCGTGTCCATCTGGTTGCCTTGTACTTGGTTGCAAATGCCTAGTGTTTGAATCAATCTGTGTTTGATATGCTCTTACATTTGGGGTTCTGAAACAATTGCAGGACAAGGCTCCTTTCGTGGCGAAGGCCGAGAAGCTCAAGGCTGAGTACACCAAGAAGATTGACGCCTACAACAACAAGCAGGTAATCCTCTCTCCACAACTCTGCGACCTGTCGAAACTGTCCCGTTTCAATTGTACTGATGTGTGCGTTGTGCATGCGTTTCGCTTTGCAGGCGGGAGGCCCGGCTACCTCAGGCGACTCCGACAAGTCCAAGTCCGAGGTGAATGACGAGGACGAGGGCAGCGTAAGAACCTCAGTCCGCACATAACGTTGTTGCCCCCATCAAACTCATCTTCTGGCTGCGACCTCACTGATGAAACTGCTTGTGTGTGCAGGGAGACGAGTGATGGGAACTCTCCTCTCTTCCTCCAGGCTCCAGGAAGCTGGAAGCTCTCTCGAGCCGGCCTAACCCAACCCCCTGTGGACGTTGCTGTTGCTGCTCCTTGCTAGCTTAGTCTTAGCCTCCTGTAGCGTAGCGCTCATGTGGTGTTCTCCCTCGCCTTTGCTCTCCTCGGCACTTGACCACCCGCACCATCTTGTCGTTTGTCTGCCCGTCTGTGTTGTCTCACTGTCTGTATCTACACCAAGTACTAGTATCTGTCGCTGTTTTAAATCTCAGATCTTAGTAGATGGTGCCATCTGTTGAAGTTGCTGAAGATGATTAAAAGGAAATACAACAGTCTCATGCTTCTGTTTAATGCTGCTCCTGGATCTGTTAGATGGTTTACACCGTTACAGTTGTGATGTCTTGCTTCTGAATGTGGCTGTGACTTGTGAGGTTCTGAGCAATTCTCTCACAGTTGGGCGAAAACAGTGAATTCGTTGGTAAGGTTCGTGCTGGTGCCTTCATGTTTGATGGTGAAACTTAATGGAGCATCATTGAGTTCACTTGCTTAGCAGCAATCGACGGAAGTGTCTGAAATGTGGTTGGCAAGCTTCAATCTGTTTGAGTTTATCTCGTTAACTGCATGGTTTGAGTTGCCTTGATCTGAAGCTGGCATGTGCTATTGTAGTACACGTTTTGGCAGAACTTGAGCCGAATTGTTGTGTAGTACATGTTCTCTCGGTTGTTGTTACAGGTTACTCTTGCGGTTCAGTTGAGGAACATCTTGTGGCGTAGTGTTAGTGAAAGCAACGTGCGTGCGGAACTCTTGAATCTTCCAGCGTCAGATCTCAGATGATTTTTGTATGGATGTGGATCAGCTTCCGAAAAGTTGAGGCATGCCAAAGGAGATTCTGTCTACCTTAAATTGCGTGAGCTGCTTCCGTAGCATAGTGGTAGTGCGTTCGCTTCGTAAGCGAAAGGTCGCGAGTTCGATCCTCGCCGGGAGCTCCATTTTTTATTTTAGATTTTTTTTATTTTTAATCTTTGTTTCTAAATCCCTAAGAATATAAGCTTAAAAAATTACACAAGTTATTTAATTGCTCATATGCCATTTCGATAAACTTTCAAGGAAGGCAGCCAGCAGAGAATTTCCCCAGCTGCCTTGCAGTTTATAATATCTAATCCATTTGAAACACAGATTTGCATTGACATCATATAGGCACCATATATTTTTATAGGAGTATTTCATACCAGCCCTTAAACTCACAAAAAAAGCATGCTGATCGTAGAGATTGTCACAGTAGAGGCATGCCATATTTCCTTACAAAATGGGAATAAGAAAAGGAATGCTCATGGCCACTGTCGTCGTATTCACATGTGAAGTGTGCCGCAGGGCGTGCACTAGACTTCCCAGTTCTTCCAAACCATAGAGCATACCTACGAATCCTTCATATTATGCACCATTCCTGGATTTAGCTGTGCCAGGTAACCTAAGCTGCTCACATAAGCAACCAAAAATTGAACAAGTTTAGCATTGTTGGTTGGTTTGGTTGGTATTGTTTTGCTACCCATACTGTTAACTTTTCAAAAGTTTAACATATAGAAACAAGATGAAGTAAACTATAGACTAGGAAAATGAACATCGGCAAAATTGTGAAGAGAAACAGTGGCAACTGGTGACTGACCTTAGACCTTCTTGTGTTCACTGCCACAGGATCCTTCTTCAATGGCTTGTACGCAAAGGACTCGAGATCAATCACTGGCGGTGGCAGGATAGGTTTAACAGTATTTATGGGAGCACTTGCAGGCTGGACATGGAAACAGATAACACCATTAAGCTTTTGCTAGATTTCCAAATGTACTTACACTTCAAGTTATCTGACTGGATGGATATAAACCTGCACATAATTAAGTCATACCTGATCCTTCGATGGTCTGTGCTTGACATACAGAAGATCATCAAACAAAAGCACCTTCATTTGAACAGACATAGCAATTAAGTTAACATGGAGATGGTATCAATTACTAATGCACCTAAATATGCCAAGTACCTTGTCACAAAATTGTTGATTTGACGAATCAGTTGCAACAACTTGTGCTCCGAGGGTCGTGACACATCCATTTTTACAACAAGTATGACATGTTACTGCCTTGTACACACATCCATCCTTTTCAGACCAAATACCAGAGTTATGAGCAGAACTTTCATTCCTCAAGTTGCCAAGGATCATCTTGTTCAGTGAAGATACATTGCATATCATCACTTTTATCTTCAAGGGTGATGGTGCCGAAAAATCTTTTCCTGTCAGGATGTCTGCTGGTGTTCCATGTCTCCACAAATGTGTCAAGAAAAATTTTGAGGATAAAGACGATGAGCATGAAACAAGAAAGCCATCCTCTTGTAGTCCAAGTGCTGTTTTGCATCTAGCGCAACAAAGGAAAAGCTTTTCCTGCGTAGATACCCTCGATGGAAACTCTACAAGCTTCTTGTTTCTTTCAACCTTAATATTTTCACATCTGGACATTTCAGTACTCCTGCAACACACTCCATCAGTTCTCAGATCTCCAGGCAACATGCTCACATCACAACTACCTTGGAAGAAAGGTTTGCTTGGGGAATGCTCTGTGTAGGTACAGCAGCTCATAGGGGAGCTTAACTTTCTCCTTTTCTGGAAGTGAGAATTTACACTTCTGTTAGTCCAAGATTCATGCTCCAACTGGCTTCTGCTACTTGATCTTTCAGGAGTAGCTGCTGATGTGGACACACAGGAAATGTTTCTGTCAGCAGCTGAAAGCGAAATGGGCAGATCCAAAGTTGGATCTCCTTCCTTCACTGTAGCGGTGTTTGCCTCAGAATGATTGCTGGGACTAGCAATTGGCGATGCATAAGTTTCTTCCAAAACAGTAGACTGCTGTGTTATGTGTTCTGAAGGATTGAAGATAATTAGTTTTGCATACCTGCAAATTATAGAAAGGATAAATGAGAATTGGATTATGATAACATATTAAGGCAAGACTGAATGACTTAAATTACCGTGGTTTAGCATCACACTCTTCCAAGTCAATAACATTAATTTTTACTTCATAATTTGTCCCATCATCTGCTTTGTCTTCTAAATTGTTTTGAACTTTGTATGAGGGACGGAGTTGGCATGCTATTGGAAGATTTTCTGGTACTGGGGAGATTTGTTTCCTTACTGAACCAGAATCTTTTGAAGAGATATGCCATGCCTCTGATGATGTATCGGGCAACTTCATATGGTCAACTCCTGCTGCACCATCAATTTTTGAAGCCTTTCCACTGTGGCACTCACTCTTAACATCTTGCAGTTCTATTTGGTTTGAGAAATTTGATTCTGCCCACAGCAGCTTTCTTTTATCGCCATAAGATGGGAGTACACAAGCATCCAACGTGTCCTTAGGTGACACATCTTGACCTTTGATTTTTATATGTTCCTGAAGTGATTGCTATTCTGTTTAAGTAGCCTGCTCACATTTAGAAAATCAGGTGAGTAATAACTACATACCTCAGCATTTTGAAAGAACCTTGCCAATCCATCCAATGTCTCCTGGAAGGTACTGCAATTTCGAATTGAATTCCGAAGCCATTTAGAAATATACACAAGATTTCTTTCTTCTTGATATCGCTCATCTGGTACAAATATCATGATGATTGGGAATCAGTAACTACACATTGCATGCACTGAAGTAGTGATATCAATAAAATATGAAAGCTCAAGAGGTCAGACAAATGGAATGAATGACATACCAATCAAAACTATGCCTCCATAATCAAATTTATGGCGAATACATCTACCTAAAATAATGAAAGATAGAAACAAATCATTTTTGACGTATTAACCAAAGTACATGTGCTGCAGGTAAATAAGCAGCTAAAATAAAGCATCACACCTGCAGCTTGATTTAGCGCACGAAATGCTTGATGGCAGTACCATTCATTCCCACTTAACAGATTTTTTGGTGATTTGTATGAATCATTAAATCTCTTTTTGAGCTTTACTTGAACATCATTTCTGGTGCATATTGAATTAACCTTGATTAGGAAAGCACATGACACTGAGATTATATATAGAAGACAAATGAGAACTTACATATTTGGAAATGGAATCCCAACAATAACCTTATGTCTTGGTCAAGGAAACTGCTGGATATTAAAAGCATGAACTCACGAATTCTAACAGAATAGACGTACTAATTGCAAATACTATCATCGTTGCTGTTACCAATCATGATCGATATTACAGGTAAGTAAGGGCAAAAGTTTTACATTCTCTCTGGTACATAAAAACATGAGGAAAAAAAGGATACCACAACTCTAGCTTTGTCATCAGAGAAATCAATCCCTTCGGATACCTGACAAGAACAAAAACAAGTTAACCACATGACATAAGCTGATGACAGTGGTATAAATGTATAAGCACATCATGTACAAAGAATTTAAAGTAGGCTTTAAGCATGTGCGTAAATTGATTAATACAAGTAAAGGCATGGAAGTAGCACCTTTCCACGACAAACTGCAAGAAGAGCAGCTCCTTTAGCAGAGTCCTGTGATGAACCCTTTGTCACTCGATTCTTCAATATTTGTTTTGCACATCTGCCTTTCTTTGGGGGTGCCTTGCCAAGGATTGCATTATAATATCCTTTTAGGACAGGTTCGAGTTCCTCAGTACTTCCCCTAGGTTCTGAAAGAATCAAATCTTAATAAGCAAAAATGGAAGAAGCTTTTAATACATACTGTCTTCTAGAATCTTGGGAACATGTTTAAGAATCCTGGACAAAACCTTACCAACGCATACATGCTTTTGAGCCTCCAATCGCGCCCATTGGCCTGTCTGAGACCAGCGTCTTTGTAGTTTATCCAACAAATTGTAGCTAGGAAAAAACACAAGAGCACCACCAGGCACTATTCTGCATATTTCTTCTAGTGTAGCTCCAAGTTCATCCTGAATAAGTGCAAAAGGAATTCTGGAACATATGACTGCACCAGCTTAAACAAACAAACAAACAATGAGGATTTACCTGGAAAGAATGTTCATTGGCAGTTCTATAACTGGCATTTAGTCGACGTCCTGTTGGGCCAGATGATAGAACAGTTGAAAAAACCTGCATGGAGATTAATGCTGATTTTATCTCATCCAGATCACTAATGTGATTGAAAGATAAGAGCTCTCCAGGTAAAAGCTTCTCTACGACGATCAGCCAAGGGAAAATATTTCAAGTGGTGAGACACAAGCAATTGTAGACTCTAGAGCTAGCGCAAAAACTGGATATAAGTAGAATTTAAATTAGTGAGACAGTGTTAGCATAGTCTGATTTTTGTCAGTTAATGCAAAATATTTGGCTTTCATGTAGTATGAATCGGTCAGCAGAACCACATATTTACACACGGGCATGCTAATTTAGCAGTGCACATTTTTAGGGCTAACAGTATGGTCACTAACCAAACATAAGCACTATAGGGCCAATTGCCATCAGTTGAGCCTGGGAGAACACAGATAAGGTTTGCTTATCATTGCACTAAGAGAGAAAAAAACAGTATATTCTGTTTGTGCCACAATGCATGAGACAGAAAAAAAAAAGAGTATGTCCTGTTCGTACCACAATGCATGATAAGTCATTGCATTGGAGAAATAAACAAAATGTTTGAAATGATATTTTTCTTGAACAAGCAGGAGAGCTGCTTATCATTTCATTTAAGAGAGAAAATTACAATGAGAGGGGGAAAAAATCCTCACCCAGCTCACTGCCACTGACTCCAGTCTATAGTAAAAGTTCATTAATTCTGCATCAGAGCGAACTTGCAACTAACGTACCTGAGAATCAACATTGATTACATGAGGAGCTTCCATGCAAGCATCAAACAGGACACCAAGTTCAGATGCAAAAGATCCCATCGGAGAGAGTGTGCTGTGAAAATATAATTAAGAACCAGCTATATATTATCTCCCATCGCAGAGAAACTGAATATTTTGGAGAACTTCAAAAGTGGCATAGCTTAATTATTTTTAGTTTGGAAGATCTCTATATCTCAGTGGCCATGCACCTGCAAGGTACATTGATGGAAAGCCTATTTATCCAGCTTGCCTATAAGGCTGAAAACCTTGTCATTTGCAAAGTTTCCGTCTGCAAAAACTGGAATTGCATTCTGCGCGACTTGCGTAAATTTTCACAATCATATTTGCTACAGTAAAGCAAAGCACTCTACTGAGTTTTCAAAGAGACATGAACATAAAGACTTACCCAGATGTGAGAATTACTGAAAGGCTTAGATCTGCAATGCCTCGAAAAACAACAGCAGGATTGAGACACCACAGACTCATCAAGCATTTCCATCCAATGACAGAATTGCCTGCAAATGACATAATTCAAAAGTGGCATGAATGGCAACTTTAGATAAAGTAATTCAATAATGAAACAGCTAGAATATATCTTATAATTGAACCAAACTGCGTAGACTCAAAAGTAGATCAAGCAACTAGACAATTAATTCAAGGACAACGCAACTCCCTCACCACATGAATTTTATATGTGCAGTATGGATGAAAAAAAAAACATGTTCATAAAATGTTTAGATGGCAATTCCACATTTTTAGGAAAACTTTCCACGAATAAAACACACTTTCTCACATATGTGAGGACATCATATTTAGTACCTTCACGTTTAGCAAAACGCTGTAAAGCAAGTTGATAATCATTTGAATGGCATCCATTCTCAGCAAAAAAGTAGCTCAATGAGGAGAATAAACCTGCAAAATGAACAACAACATCAGGTTATTAAATGCCTGAAGGATGAAGAAATTAAATTATTGCTGCTTACTCTCTAGTGTCATAGCTGAACCACCACTTAAGTGAGCTCCATCTGATTCAGCATCTGAAGCAGCTTTAACTGCCTAAAACAAGAAGCTGATATCAAGAAGTTTGCTGGAAATTTTGAATGTCAAAGACCAGAAAAAAAAATGAAAATCAGAAAATGTTTGACATGCTATAATACTAGAAATAGGAAGCACCTTTGTTGCGCACTCTTGCAATATGGGGAAGTAGACAGGAGTAATACTAGCACACTGGAGTTCCTTCATAGCCTCTTCACCGGTCCAACTGAGGATTACATAAAATTAAAATTAATTGAATGTAAGAGAAATGTTTATTGCCATGCTTCATGCAAACATGTAGCAATTTCTATGAATCATGAAAACAGAAGGTAAAAGGAATTTCCTAAACCCAGTATTAACATTGTTGAAAACATTTGATTGGATTTTAGAGAGCATATTCAAAATTATCCATGCCAACTGGCAATCCAATCCTGCCTAAATTATGTTGCATAAACAAGTGATCGCTTACTGAGGCATTCATTTTTTACAGATGTATATAGTGAAAACAAGTAGGCATAAATCACAAGGAAGAATACATGGTAATCCCTAAATAGGCACATAAAATAAGTGGTACATACAATGAAGCAGGATGCTCAAACTCATTGTTTTGAAGACCATTTGCCCGCTCATCAATCCAATTATTAAGCCCCTGCAGAAGTATAAAAAGCTTAATGCCTGCGACTAACATTACTAGGTGTTAAGTCTGTTCTCCCTCTAAGTTCTAAAAACTATAGTAGTATTACCGCAATAACTCCAAGCAAGGGTTCGTATATCATTGCAACAGCCTCATCAGTGCATAAGCTTTCCAGCTCTTGCTGCAAAGCTTGATAATAGCACAGTTCAGTTTAGATTAGAAAAACTTTAGCCGAACATTTGTTCTTTTTATCCATGAGCATTAATAGAATAACAGGCAATTCACTTACAGAGAAGTGATTCCTCATCAGCATCAAAACTTCCAGCATCACGCGCTATATCTTCTATATTGCTGCAATACAAAAGGACATGAATCGTGAAATGAGCACATTCACTATTCTTTACTTTAACTGATCTGGAGGGAGGGAATTCAGAGTTGGTTGATAAAGTACAACAGGAAAGTACAACTCCCTCTGTATTTTAATAGATGACACCGTTGGCTTTTTGGCATACATTTGACAATTCGTCTTATTCAAAAAAAATTATGCAAGTATGTAAAAATTTAAGTTATAGTTAAAATACATTTAATAATAAATCTAATCACAACAAAATAAATCATTACTACATAAGTTTTTTAATAAGACAAATGGTCAAACATTTGCCAAAAATTCAAGGTGTCATCTATTAAAATACAGATGGAGTATTTCTTTTAGAGTTCACCAAAGTTACTATTGAAGTATACAAATTAACAAATAATCAATTGACTGCAAGTGATTCTGGACTTACTGTGCCTCATCAAGAACAATGATTGAACCACTGACATCAATGTCCATTGCTCTCCTCACGATTGGACTAATTAGATAGTTATATGGGCAGAAAACCAGTTGAGCTGCCTCAGCCATGGTTTGTGCAGCAAAATATGGACACCCTGCAGATAACCATTAAAAGAGGTAATTGAATTGGTATTAGAAATCTGAAGTGGCACAATTCTTTTCTTATAACTCAGGAGGAAATGCATGCAACTAAAAGGAAACAGACCCTTCACTTTCCGTCCAACTCTGACGAGATCCTCAATATCATGAACTTCGTAGCAGCCACCAATCTGAAGGGATGGATGCCGACTTAGTTTCTGTGCATTCCTGCAAATACATTTTATTCATTATGTTGGCAATGAAGGGAGGATGTTCTCATGTTATATATGTTTTGATGTTGGAATAGGTAAGCTCACTTGTATTCTGGACAGCCTTGAGCACTGTCATCAAGGAGTGATTTGCTAATGATGGAAAGGAAAATCAGTTAATAACTTAATATTGGTGATGGAAATGCAAAAGCTTGTGAAGAAATGTTTCATAACTTATTTTACCATAGCTCATCGATGTTGCCACTCATGCACACATTCTTATTAACACAATAATGCTTCCTTGAGGCCTGCATTACATGATTACAACTATTTCAATAACAGATTACAGAAACCAAAAACAGAAAGGGGAAGGATACACCACCCCTCAAACCACCGTTACTTGTATTAGAACCAAAGTTATGATAGCATCCAGTTGAACATCGAGTTTGACATCAGACGACATATGTTCTTTTATAAAGATTTTTCCTCAGTTATTGTGCACGCGTTTTCTGAACTACTAAACGATGCATTTTTTGCAAAAAGGTTTCTATATACAAGTTTATCATCTAATATTTCTTTCTAAAATAGATTTTCAACCTTTAGCACTTAATTATATCGTTTATAACATTAAATAGGTATCACAAAAGTCAGAAAATCTTTCATCTTCATCTTTGTCTATAAGAAGAAAGCAACCATGTGACCTAGATTATTCTCAGGTTTTTGCTCGATTTTTGCGTGCACACTTTCCGAGCTGCTAAATGGTGCATTTTTTGCAAAAATATATATATATATAGAAGTTCATCATCTCACCCCTCTAGAATAGATTTTCAGATTTATATTAGTTAATTTCATCGTTTATACTATTAAATAGCTATAAAAAATCATATAAGCTTTCATCTTTCATCAGCAAAAGAGCACGGTCTGTTGTGCCACTTGCGACCTTGGTGAACAATGCATACTCTTATTACCCAAAATAAAGCAAGACGCAAATTCAGATGGGACCATCGGTGGTTACCAAGATTGCCATGCGCACTCGGTATGATGTCTTGCGGTACTCCCGGACCACTTGTGTTATCTGCGCGTGCGTCCTCCTTCAGAAAGACAACCAACACAGAGTCAAAGAATCGATCAATGTCATCTCATCAGTTTGGGTAATTTAGCAGAAATCTTACGTCGCGTAATATATGGTCGGGACATTCTTCTTCTTGGGCGCCTTCTCCGCGACGCCTAAACAATCAAGAACCGCGACAAAAGTGAAATGAGCAAGAACCCGATTCCCAAGAAACATCAGATCTCGCTCCATGAACCGCCGCAAAGGCGAGAGGAGAGCATACCGGGAGTCGCCTGCTTCTGGGTGTCGTCCGGGACGAACCCGCCGCCGTGGAGGAAGGGGTCTGCCGCGGGGGGCGGCGGCGGGGCGCGGAGCGGGTAGTGGCGCTGCCAGGCGAGCGCGGAGCAAAGGAGGGAGAGCGACTTGCCGGTGCCGGTGGGCGACTCGAGGAGCGCGTGGGAGCGGCCCTGCCGCCGCGCCCGGTCCAGCGTGGCGATGACGCGGCCCATGAAGGCCAGCTGCGTCCCGTACGGCTTGTAGGGGAACTCCACCGGCACGCCGCCCACCTGGTACACCCCGCCGCCAGCCGCCCGCGCTGGGGCCGGCGGGGCGGCTGGGGTGGCGAAGTCGCCTTCTCCGGCGGCGGCGCCCATCGGCGGCGAGGGGGAGAGAGAGAGAGATGGGGGATTCGGGCGGGAGGATTCTGGGGGGAAATGGAACTCCGAAAGCCGCCGCGCGCCAACGCTGCGCTCCTCAATAGCTAGCTGTTGTATTGCGTACCTTGCACGGTTCACGAGAGAGAGGCCGCCCTCACATACTGGGCCGAATTGGTCTTGCTCTTGGGCTTTTTAGGTCCATCATAAGTAAGGCCCGACTTGTGATTGGAGTCTTGTTCTCTCATCGTGGGCTGAATTGGGCTGAACATGAGCACACTGGATTAATTTGGCAAATATTAAATTTGTTCATACAAAATTCATGCGTTCCAAAGCAGTCCAAACTGCTTACCTTTTGCTTTATTGAAAAAAAAATGCAATGCTTGGCGTTTTGGCCTGACAACAGCGAGAAATGTGTTCATATATTTACAGGGTGAAGATGGCTTCACAAATGACAATGGTTACAAGTTTACAACACAGCTCCCTATGACCATTTTAATCTCTTGTTCCGGAACGAATGCCATCTATCTCTAAAAGCTACAAAGCCGCTTCCTATGATTCCATCAAGCACTACACAAGATTTCTCCCTTTTCATTTTTTGGATTATTTACCCTATGCGTGTGACCCTTTATCTTGTACAGGTACAGCTACAGACCACCACGTAGCTTTCTCAGTTCTTTTAGCCGCGTTCGAGCACGTTCAAGGCTGGGTTTGTTGTGCGAGAGACCGTGCCAGGCCTCTGCCTGCCTCCGGCTCACCGTTCCAAGCCTCGCCAGCCCGTCGCGGAGAGATGCCAAGCTCACAATCGGCACGGTGGTGGGACGCCCATGAGCACACTGCCAGGGGAACAAAAGCAAAGAAAACATCACTAAGCAGTACGCACCAACGGAGCTTCCATCAGTAAATCATAAGGTAACAGCAGGAATAAAATCTGGAGATTGTAGCACCAATCTACCTGGAAGCATAGAGATGTTGCTTTCAGTTCTTCGATAATCAGAGAGCACTCAGACGGTAGCAGAGGATCACCGAACATGATCGCACCTACGGTCAACAAAGAACAGACATTTTTGAATCGGGAGCAAATCGGATTTCTGAAACAAAAAGAAAGCAATAGAAAGTTACCTCTGCAAGCTTTGAAATTGAGGATGCGGATAACTGCTGGAGGGATAGCTGATGACCCATCAGTATCATCAAGCTGGACAAAATAGCAATGCATAAACTCAGAGATCAAAATAACAAACCATTTTCCTGCAGTTCAATTTTCCTTCCCAACCAGTACCATTTTCTAAGACAGAGCACCTACATCTAGCAAGTACACTGTCAATAAAAGCATTGCACTTCCAAACAATTTGACTAATGTGGACCTAAATTAATGAGTAACGTAACTTAAATGAAGTGTGGCAGAATCAATCACCTGCTGAATAAAGTCCATAAGATCTTTTCCTGTCAGATCAGCACCCAAAATACACGGAACCTGCAGTGTACATGAAGAGCATTATGTTGCAATTTTTCTGAGATTTGTTTCACTGGATATTTCTAACACCATTAGCAAATATGAAGAGAAATAAAATAAGAAAAATACAATTGCATATCTACACCCATCCTGATAATGTTTGAGATTCAAAGAGACAGAAACCAAAAGAACTAACAATTATTAGCTAGATTACTACAGCGTAAAGGGCTACAGATAGCAAATGACAATAAAAGAGCTAATAACCCAACTCAATAGGAACAATTATCCCTTATTAAACGTTCGGTTCCTTTTTTAATTTTACTACTAGAAAAATATAATTCCTCAAGGTTTCAAATAAATAATGCTTGAAGCTTGTCTATTATTTTCTGCAAATAAATTTGGACTTCTCATGGATATGTATCAAACTAACTTTTGCCAAATAAGTAAGCATATAGCCACTCATCTTTTCGTTTATGCTTATACTTATAAGCCAAAATTTTGAATTTTAAAACTTAAATTTGAAGTTGATTTTGAGGTTTTCCCATCATAATTTATTTTCCAGCATTTGTTTCTAGATCACTAAAAACATATATAAAAAAAAGTTTACCCATAAATATTTTTAATTGTTAATAAGCCATTTAGCTTATGCTTATAATCAACACAAGTACAGATCAGCAAGACAGATTGCAGAGGGAAATACGATCAGCACTCTGCACTCGGCGGGTACTGCAAAGAAGTTGAATATATATGGATCGTGGAAATTGTTACTCACAGCAGCAAGAGTAACAAGGCGTGATTGTCTCCTCAGAACATTCATGTTCCTGAAAGATGTAAAATAAATGATATGTACTAATTATAAACTATTACATACAAAGGGAATAAACATCTGTTGCTACTTCACAATATGTAGAGAATAATGGACCTTGCCAACCAAAACATCATAACATGTTATTGCCAAATGTTTGAACAAATTCATGATGACCTTCTGAACAGACTAGTCTAATGTTAAGAAGATGAAGGGTATTATACTATGATGAACACTAACTTGATTGCAAAATCAACAGTAGCAGTAGGCTCAGATTGTCTTAACTACAGAAGACAATAGGTTCATATGAGCATAACTAGAAGATGTGCAAGAAAACCTTGATAAAATAACACCTGAAGCTAAGCAAACAAAAGAATACACTTGCATTCACATTATAGTCAAGCACCTACTTTTTGAATGATTCAGAGCAATCGCTAGAATTGTTGATGATCCAACCCCATTTTTGGATCTGTTGCATATACTTTTGGAACAATTGAAATCCAGTCTCAGGGAGAAACTGACAAATAAACGGAGGATAAAATGTCAAACAACACATATTAGTGCTAGTTTCCAGAAAAGATATCTTAGTCCTAATATATTGCATATATTATATTAAGCTATTATTAACACAGAGAAGAAGATTCCAAATGCTAGAAACTGACGTACTAAGTCCTCCTCGGAATCCAAGTAAGTGATCCCTCTGCCATCGTCTGATAAAACCTGCAAACCAGAAGGCAATGAATACGAAAGGGAAAACAATATTGAGAACATTTCAGGTCAATTGGAGATGAACCTTTCGGCGGAGTTCCTCCAAACGTATCCTTTCATCAGCTGCATGCTGTAAAACAGTAAAAAGGGGCATAATTTGCTAAATTTCTTTCAGAAAGAACTTTTTGTCACCATATGCACAGTTACACACTGCCGACTTCATAGTACATGAACAAAAGAAATGCAATCTTCATGTTTCAGGAAAGAGACAAAATCCAAAAAGTTTCTGGTATTGGCCATATATTTCGAAACATTTTTATGTGCTCAAGCATCATATACCTAAAGGTTAAACATCTCTTTAAGTAGTCAATTAAAAACAGTAAGAAAGAAGTCACATGCCAGGTCTCCATTGTTAAATGCTACAAGCAATTCAACGAAATTCATTTCCACAACATTACTACACCAAATTAAAATATATAGATGGCCAAATAATAAATTTGCTTTTCTACAAATGGCATTACTTGACTACGGACCTGATCAACAAGGAGTAGTACTTCCCCAGATATCACGGGAATAAATTTCTTATCCAGCTGCAACAAAACTCTTGCCTCCTCAAAGCAATTTTTATCGATACATTCAGGAACTAGAACACTACATGAGAGATGTAAGGGCCCAGAAGAAATGCTAAGTACATCATCATAGCGTTCAAAAGGCCCATGTTGCAACTCCAAAACCTACACAGGGATATAAAACCATAAGCATAGAGAATACTAGTAAATAGTGATTAAACTCTTTAACACATGCTCAACTGTATGCTGGTCAGAGTTGTTGCGCCATTTAGTTATTTCATCTGAAGCAGTAGAAACATCAAGTTCACCAGAAAATTTCTCTTCACATATTTTCACATTTCCCTTCAAGCTAAGCAAATGGCAAAAGCAAGTGTATAGTCACACGTTCAAAGAAACTTTTAAAAGTGTAAGACATTGTCAGTATTATAGGCAACAAACAAAAGAAGCATACCTGAAATTTAGGTCAGAAAACTCATTGCTACAAGTCTCAGGAATAGGCTGAGTTGCATTCATATGTGATGTACACTCCTGAGCAGGTGCAGTGTCTGCATTTAGTGTACAAGATAGAAACTTAGCACTCATAATGGTGACATATATAGGATTGCCTTGGCTGTGAGAACGGAGAAGACATACCTTCTGAGTCATTAATAGTGATATCTTTACCACCTTCTATAGTCGGTTTAGTCAGCAGTTCAGTTAATCTAGGTAATTTACTTTTGCCTTTGTAAAATGGTGGTGCAGAATGACTCCTATATCTATCTTTGGAAAGCCTGGGCATTTGACTGCATCCATACTGATCTTCAATACACTTGCTACCGTTTGCCAGTTTGGAAAAAGGTATGTTCAAATGACATCCAGTAGAACTTTTCTCAGGAGAAATATCATATGACATTTTTGCATCCTTTTTTGATTGCAGGTGTGTTTGATCCTGTTCGAAAACAAACTTGTCAACAGAACAGCATTCATAATTCAAGTAACTAGGAGATTGAGCTCTACTGTCGAAGTTATTGAGACGTTTGCTTACTTCAAAAACTATTGATGGATCCATATTAAACCTGTCTGAAGTAAATCTAGAACCACTGCCGATACTTTCATAGTTCCTATTATTTATGCTTTTGTTTGACCTTCCATGCAATTCCAATCCAACCCTTGCATGACTGTGACTGTGAGGTGTATCAACCAAAGAGAATGGATGAAAGGAATGAAGACATGTATCCTCGATGGGCCTATCTATGTAATCACTTCCACACACTGCTTGCATATCACGGAAGTTCATCTGGGCAACGGCATTATCATTCATTTGCCTTTTGCTGGACTTTTTCATGACGCTACAGAAACCCCTAGAGGTGCTAACATCTTCAGGATAGAATCCATCATTGAAGTGTGACACTTCAGGGAAAGAAATGCCAGTGATTGTTTCTGAGATTTCATCGAGTAGACATGGTTCATTCAATCTATCAAAATCAACATAGAATCCATCACGGCCTGAAACACGTGCCTCTATATTGGTTTGCTTTTGCACAAAATCACAGGTCATTCTGTCTGGTTTATTGGGATGGAGTTTAATTTCTGGACCAATTTTGATTTCTGCATCTTGCAGCAATCCAAAGTTGCCTGAATATGCGTGCCTATGGAATATATCTTCTGTCTTTTGCTTTTTACAAATAGTTGGGTTAGCACCGGAAAGATCAGAGTCTTCTAACAGGGAACCATCCTCTAACCACTGATAACTATAACTTTGAGGGGGACATATTTGTTTATGACCAAACTTCCGACCATTCTTAGCAAAATCACCTCTGTGGGATGAATCAGTGATCTGGTCATAGCAGTCACTCCATGTGGATGGCTCCATATCCAAAGAAAGGTAATTGTCTTTAGGTACTGCTGGGGCACCTGTATCAAAGTTCATGTCTGTATGGTACAAGTCAGCGACATCTTCCTTCTTCTGCACATCATGATTCCTTAAGATGTCCTGATTTGACTCTGCGAAATAACACATGTGCAAAGCTCACAAGGCAGACAAATCAAAAGATAAAGTGAATTATGTCCACCTAGTCATTGGCCATCTCTTTCCAGAGACTCACGTATTATTGTCACTAGCTTTAAGTGCAATAGAAAAGGATAATAATAATCAATAACAAAAGCATCCAATCAACAGCTTCTACACTTCAAAATTGTTCAGGAAAGACAACATCAGGCATATAAAGAATTTTCTAACCTTCTGGCAGTTGCAGTGCATGCTTCTTCCAGTAGCTTGTGATAGTTTGTTCAAAGAAATACATAACAGTTTGCCAATCCTGAAGGGTAGGGGGACCACAAAAAGGGTGAGAAATGAATGGCAAGCTACAAGGAAGCATCTCTCAGATAAAAAAGGTATAAGGAGGCGAGCTTGCTTTTAAAATAAACAAAAATAAAGGTACATATCAACATGTTTCCAAAAAAACCAAAGCCATTTTCAATTGCTTATCTTATTCAAAAAGTCCATTGTTTACACATGAAGCTTTACCAGAAAAAAGAAGGGGAACTAAAAAAGCATAAAAAATTGTTATGAATTACCTTGAATTCCACAATAGTTTGTGAAGGCTCAAAATGTAGATCATAGCTTGATCTAGGACAGCACAAGTTTAGCAGGTATGCAGGGTAGACTTCATTCTTCTGCCTCTTCCTACTCCGAACATCAATTTCCTCATTCCTTACAGAAGATTGAAAACTACATGCCAGATTATCGAGCATATTGTGAATTGGGCATTTACTGATGAATCTTGAGTTGATATCTTTGGGAAGTCAAGGATTTCTCCCAACCCAAGCTTTCAAAAAGAATGGTACATGAAACTATGAAAGTAGACAGCGAAGAACTGGATTGTAGGATACACAAGTACTGGAAATCCTACAGAAGAAAAATGTACTTTGCTGAAGCCATGTTGCCAAACTTTTGTTCCAACAACTCATGACACATAGAATAAATGTTACCTTATTACAGAATACATCTGTTGGTCTGGAGATGTACCCTGAAAGAACTAAATGCCTGTCAGAGGTAGCTATCTCATGAAGATAGCTAGAGATATTGTTCCCAAAAATGTTTGATATAAGAGGCAAAGGTGATTGTGAAGGAATCGTGTATAGCAACTCATCTTCGCTACATACATGAAGAAGATATGTCAATAGATACACTGCTCATGCAGTATTGGACAAATTAAAATGCCTAGTGTAGCACAATAGTCTACCTCTCAATATCAAAAAGCCTGAGTAAAACTTGCGGATGAATGAGTGCAACTCGCAGAGCACACTTCTTCACATGATGTAGTTCTCTTTTATGACTACAAAAATATAATGTCGAGAAAGACATTAATCAAATCATCTTTTCAGCAAAACTGCAAACTGTAACAAGTGTGTACACATGAAAAAGATAACATGATTAATGTACCTAGATTGCATTTGTTTCCTGCGTACAGGTTGATTGTAAAATAGCTCACTAACAGTAACTGCAAAGATGAAAAACATCAAAACATGTAGCTTATATAACATGAACAAATGACAAAACGTGTAAATGAAGCACACATGAGCACATGACTAGAGCACAATGTTATCTTCTCACTCTTTAAATGTAGAGTAAATTGTACCTGTGGTTCCAACTGCTTCCCTCTGCTCATCTATTCCCAGATGTGAGCATTTGGATCCCTGTATAGTTTCCAGACGAATTTAGATACACTATGCATGGATATATCAAGATTATGCTGAGTTTTAAAAACATACATCATGACTATGCTGAGATTTTAAAAACGTTAAGCATGTATCAGCACCTTTATTATCTTGCAATATGAATTTGGTAGTCCACGAGCTTTTGTCCTGACTTCAACCACAGAGATATCAGAGAGTGATGCGAGTGCTTCACCATTTAATCCGAAATTTGTGGAATTCGGTCCCTCATCAACCATGAAATTATGAAACTTGGATGTTGCTGTTATAGGATTAGAGCGTTATACATTTTTATCACATTGAAAACCAGGAAATAACTACAGATACTTCAAGTAGTGAGTACACATTGAACAAGTATTAAAAAGTATATATTTAATAAAGGGGTTTCTACAATCCTATTCCTACTCACTGACAATTAATTATTCCAACCATGACAACAGCACAGAAAAATATAGTTTGTTGAATAAACAGTGAAGAAGCACAAAAAACGAAATAGTAAATTTACGGGCTAACAGATATTAATGCAACTAGCATCTCATGAACCATGAATAAGAAATAAAAGATAGATTGTCTTGAAATCCTTATGCACATAATGATGATTTGCATAAAGCATCACTGGAAACATAGCATAGTTACTTAACACCAGCAGAAAAAACAACAGTGTTTTCATCTACCGATCATCAATTTATGCAAGTAACAATAAACATATCTGCTTTCAATATCGGTATCACAGAATGATACTGTTTTCATTATTACTTTCTAAGCTAATCATATTCTTTTTTATTTTTTTTTGTAAGATATGAATTCCATTCTGACATCTGTGAAAGCATATAAGCATCCAGAAGGTCTGCTTCATCATGTGAAGGAGCTTGCAACGATGCAACATCAGTATTTAACAAGACAAAAACAGCAGTTCTGAGTGTAGGGAGTAAAAGCAAATGTATAAATACAATGGAAGTTTTAATTTACCATATTTTTCTCCTACATGAACCAATTCATCACGAGTAATACCACAGCCTGCAATAGTTACAACAGGGAAACATGCTATTCTAAAAGCGAACACCGGTAGTTAGAAAAAAAAACACATGACACAAACATACCATCATCTTCCACTTTAACATAACATGCTCTGACATTCACTGAAATATCAATCTGAAATGAATAAAAAGGAAACTTATGACCCTGAAGATACTGCATGCAGGATTTCACCATTTTTGTATGTGAAAGTAATACCTTGCTTGCATTTGCATCAATGCTATTATATACCAGCTCCTCAACAACCCTTGATAGGTCAAACAGAATAATGCTTGAGCGCAAGGAGCTATGAACACTTTTCGGCAAGCGTTTTATTGTCTGCATTTATGCATTCTAGGGGAATAGTAAAATCAGCAATGGTTGGCACTTGGCAGTAATACATATGAAAGAAAAAAAAAAGTAAAAAAGATCACTTAAATAGGTTACTTGAAGAAGTGAACATGATGTCCACTCAAATAAGCAGCATGATCTTCAAAGTGTACTAGGTTACATAAACAAAATAAAAGTAAATCATAGTATCCTTCCACTTGCATTGATGGAGTAGCCACCATGAACCCTACAAAAACGATCAGTTTCCCCCCTCAAACACCTAACGTAGCCCATGCCCAAAAATGTCCATCCCCTTCTAAACTACATAAACTACCAGTCCAGAAGTTAAACTCAGCAGCAAGTCAGCAACTATGGGATGCAACAATCTCTAGTACGAACCTGCGTATATTCTTCGTTCTAGGTCTGTATGGCCGGGAGAAAACCCCACAATGGATTTTGTGGATACATTGGGCACCAGCATCAACTAAATTCAGAATCCACAGCCATCAGAGGCGGACGCCGACACGCCGGCTCATGAAGTGGCGTCAAGTAGGACGAGAGATAGGGGGAGAATTAATACCTCCAATTCGATCGGAGCCGAGATGATGGAGCCGGCGGAACGAGGCCGGCCGCGTCGCCCCCCTGGCTCCCCACCAACCTGCCGTGCGCGCGAGGAGGCCGCGCAGCGGAGAAGGGCAGGGGAGGTAGGGTGGGGACAGGGAAAGGGGGAGGACGAGGAGGCCGCCCCACGTCAACGCGGTGCCTCCGTGTTGTTCGCCGGCGGCGCGCGCGAGGAGGCGGGGGGATGGCCGCCGAAGGGGAGAGAGAGAGAGATGGGCGGGCAAATGAACCTTGGAGAGGGGAGACTGGAGTGGTCGCCCGCCGCCTCGTCGACGAGAAGGCATTTTTCTCCCCATCTTTTTATTTTCAGAAAAAAGCCCAGCTTTTCTCCCGAGAAAATGGGCCGTAAATAATGGGCTGGATTCCGGCCCACCCGAGCAAAGGCACATTCACAGACAATAGCTTCCCATCCATCCCATCAAAATGCTCATCTTCAACCCCACAAATGTTTATTTTTTTCCTCCTCGCGATGGCACAGATATGGTTTTCCACAAAGCCATGCTCACTAATATGTTTTGAATATTTTACATATAGCGTCATAAACTAAATGTGTGATGGCTACTAGTTGTGATACGATTTTGAAATATGTCAACATTTTGATGCTATGAATTTACGCTTTGCAACAGTTTTATACATACTATTTTTCATGCGTACAATCTTAATATTTATCGGTTTGCTCGCATAGGAGTAGTTTACATAGTTACTCGTAACAGGATGAAACACGTTAACTTGTACGTTGGTCCTTTTTTTTTATTCACGTACCATTACATTTTTTAGTTAGTTGGTATCTCGGATAAAAAATTCGACCAGATTTTCAACGGGTTTGAGTAAAACTCTATAGTACATGTTTATATTTGAAACTCACTTGCAGATCCACCAATTAAAGTGTTTTCTATTTCATATTTAAACTCCTCGGCAAACAGCACAAGTATTATATATGTAAGATATATAATTTTCTCAATACTATGCTTATACAGCACAGCAAAAAGCATATAACGTGTACAGGACTACGATCAGGTTACAGCTCGAATCACCGATAAAACGGTAGTAGCAAGCAAACTGCAATGAAGCACGCTACCTCTGAACCAGTAAGCAGCTTTACAGCACAGAATCCACTGAGCATAAAGATTAGATGCACGGCTGCACTGAACTGTTCTTTCTCAACCAAAAGATAAAAAGTTTGGTGGCCAGATGGCCCAGATCAGATTAGCAAACGCTACATCTTATATCAAGTTATCAACATGAGGCACAGCCGACAGAATTCAGGCAAACGTACATGCTGACACCAATTAGCATGTCATTAGCTCCACACCCAAAACACACTAGTAGAAATTTTGCTACGTCCAAATACATGATCAAGCATTTCATAAATAGAAATAAACTAAAGCTCAAACATCACTCTGATGATACCCATTTGCTATCCAGATGGTGAGGGTGTCTACTGTTTGCACTATGAAAACTGAGCTGCATCAGAAAACCGAGCTCTCCCAGATATCAGAAGGCAAAGAACCAAGGCCACAATTCTCTGCATTCTCAGTCAAACGAGTAACTGATAACCAAGCTTCTACTTGTTAGATTTCCGAAGTAACAGTATTGTCAAATCAGTTTAGCCATTGGTGCTTCAAGCAATCTGCAGCCGTCGGTCTGTTTTCTGGAGTAAAATCTAGAATTGAACGAAGAAAATCAGCGAAACTGTGGGCGTCAGGTTCAGTGAAATTGTATCTCTGAACGAGTACACGTTCTAGAGGCCAGAACTTCAGCCTTCTGATCCTTTTTAAATCTCCATGCCGATCAAAGTAATCCTTTGAACGATTACCTGAACTAGCAATCTGAAACACAACAGCAGGATTAGAGAAAACTTAATACATCAAGATTCAGTACAGAGGGAACTTGTCAAACCTTCTTAGGCATCTTTCCAAGGGTTTCCATCATCTGAGCCAAGTGATCCTACAAAGGAGATAGAATATGATCAGGTGATGGATTGACTATAATACACATACCAGTAAATTTTATAGCCAAGTAAGAAGTACTGAAGTTAACTGATTAGTTAGTTCATGTGCATCAATGTGTCAGACTATCATCTAACGTAGGCACAATATTTCACTTAAACAGAGCAATCATGCAGGCAATACATATGTTTTAGCTGCAATTACTTTTCATAAGGCAAGGATCATAGTACTTTATATGCAGCAGTGTAGTATCTGGCGAGAGGAATTCAGTCAGTTATATTTTCTTTTCATAAGTATGAATTTAACACAATCAGAACAGAGGACATTTTCAAACTGTTTTTCCTTTAGCACAATAAAAGCACAGTCAATTTGTGCCAGTATATTATGTTAACATGCAGTTTCCACTGCAGAAGAGTCCTATACTGACTGGTGCCTTTTATGGATGCCAAAATGAATGCAACTTTGCAGGATGATAAAAAATGTTTTTCCTTCAGTATAATAGCAGCAGAGATCAAATTGTGCCAGTATTTATGTTATGATGCAGTTTAAACTGCACAACAGCCCTACACTGTCTGGTACCTTTTATGTGAAACGCTCTATAGGTTCATCACTTTTCATTGGAAATGGATGCCAAAATGAAAGTGACTTTTTCAATATGATAAAAACTGCTCAAATAGCAACATCACATGATGTCCTTCAACTGCCGCAGATTCACATGAAAGTTCATTTGAATAGTACGAGTAAGAGAGTGGACCCATTCACTTCTTATTTCATTTTCCTAAAGATTCAGTAGTGAGGTTGGTGCTTGTCAGGTTGGGTGCATCTATCATGATAGCAGCTTGCACATTTGTTTGATGAAGTGGCCCAAGACACTACACAGATACTTTTAAAAGCATTTTGTTAATCTTTAGTGTGTTGAATGTTGCAAGGGATTATGTAGCATAGTGATGTGTATTTGCATGCCCAGACAAGCAGGAATATACTGATACATGACTTTGGGAAATATTGAAATAATCTAGCATAAGCAAAACCATGCTAAAATGAACAGCATAAATCGCAGTTTCTTACCTCATCTTCACTACAGCCCTGACATATATTGGGAGCAAACAGCACTTCACCGGTTGCAAGCTCAAAGGCCATGCAAGCAAATGACCACATATCAGCAGAATATGAGTAACTGGCACCAATGATAACCTCAGGAGCTCTGTACTGTCTTGTCTGTATTTCACCAGCAAGCTGCTGACTTCCCCAGCAGGCATTCCCAAAATCAACAATCTTGCACTTCAAGCTAATACCATCCAGGCTCCTCTCCTTCTCCATCTCTGCTGCAACTCCACCAAGAGACACCCTCCTCTGTGAAATCTTTGCAACAGCTCGTCTTGCCCGCATCTTAAGCATCTTTTCACTGAAACTAATTACTGACCCGCTGTAC
This sequence comes from Oryza brachyantha, assembly GCF_000231095.2. Lineage (NCBI taxonomy): Eukaryota > Viridiplantae > Streptophyta > Magnoliopsida > Poales > Poaceae > Oryza > Oryza brachyantha. Next base: position 14,628,463 of record NC_023171.2, read on the forward strand.
TGGTTGCTCACAGCTCTCTCAAGAATCGGTGTGAACCCAGAGCGCACTGGGTCCTTCGATGGGTTTATTGTTGACACAAGAAGAACATTCTCCGGCTTCAAATCCGTGTGGATGATGCCAAGCTCTCTGTGCAAGTAATCAAGACCGACCAACACTGATCGGCAAATTTCCTTGACTCTGTTCAGACCAATGCCCTTATTCCGGTTGTACCGTATCAATCTTAGCAAGCTGTCACCAAGGAACTCGGTGACCAGGCAAACATGCTGTCCGTTTGGGCCAGCATGCTTGAAATGGTCCAGCAATTGCACGACGTTCTTGGAATTCGTTGGGTCGCCTTTGGCTATTGCCGACAATAGCTCTATCTCGTGGAGTGCCGCTTGTGCGTAATCCCTCGCGCTCTTCTGAATCTTGAGCGCGACAAATCTCTGCAAAATTTGGATTCGCAATACTCAAATTAAGAACTCATAATGTATTGGCTGCACATAAAAAGGCTATGTTTCTGATGGTAAAAATAACATTTTTTTGTACGAAATCGAAATATTACGCGTACGGTTGAAACAAGACAAGCAATTTCGATGTATGAAAATTTTCTCTTTTTTTTTCTCATCATAAGAAAACAGATGGCTGCAAAGTTTTTTCCCTGAAATATGTACCTAAGAAGAAGAGAAATCAGGCGCAAATCAATCGATGGAACAGGAGAAAGGAGACAACAGTTTCAGATACAAGCAAAGCTTCCAAGTTCCAACTACCTCCACCGAATTTTCCAAAATCTAAAAGCAACCGAAGTTACCGAACCAACCGAGAATCAAGTGGGCAAAATCACCCAAAGAACAGGCAAAGAGGAGGAAAAAAAAAAGCAAGAGAAAGAGACGGAAAGCACGAGAGGAGAAAGGGACGCGAGAGAGGGCGTACGCTGAGGAGGGTGTCGTACGCGAGCCAGACGGTGGAGAAGTTCCCCCACCCGAGCTTCCGCTGCGCGACGAACCTCCCGCCGGCGAACCGGTCGCCGGGCCTGGCGGCGTGGTAGCCTCCCTTCCGGTACCCCTCCACCCCCTCGTCCTCGTCCTCCCCCTCCGACCCCGACGAGCAGTAGCCGTTCCCGAGAAACGCCATCGACCAACCTACTACCTCCTCCACCGGATTTGAACCCCCTTCTCCGGCGGCGGCGAGGAGGACGAGGAGGAGGAGAGCAACAGGGAGGGAGGCTAGGCTGGGCTTGCCTTTTTAAACGTGGGGGATTCGCCAATCGCGATATCACCACCACCCGCTGGATCGGGGGAAGAAAAGAAGAGAAGAGAGAGGTGACCGTTCTTCCGCCACCGCCACCTCACCTCACCTCCGGTGTGGTTAATGCTAATCACAGCGCAATTAGGAATTGATTGGATGCTAATTACCTCCCTAATCACTCCACGTATAATCAATCCGCGGCAGCTTTTTTATCTGGAAGGTGTGCGGGGTTGTTTAGACGGGGCTAAACTTTTTAGCTCCATGTCACATCGGATGTTTGGACACTAATTTGAAGTATTAAATATAGACTAATAAAAAAACTAATTTTATAAATAAGTGCTAATTCGCTAGACGAATTTTTTAAACCTAATTAATCCATGATTAGAGCATGTTTATTGTAGCATTACATAGGCTAATCATGGATTAATTAGGCTTATTAGATCCGTCTCCCAAATTAGTCCAAGATTATATATGAATTTTTTATAGACTATGTTTACTATTTATAATAAACGTTTAAACATTTGATAGGAGAAGAAACTAAAAATAAATTCTTGTTCCAAACACCACCAGTGTTCAATTTAAATTACTACCTTGTTTCACCGACGTGTGGCGGTGTGGGTCCGCTGATCACGAGGGCCACTCGTCAGCGGCGCGCTAATCAACTCTTTTTTTTTCTGATGAGATTTTTATGATTTTCGTATTGATTGTGTGATACTAGCTATATTTGAAAGTCCAAACTATGAGAAGTTTATATATAATATCTCCGTCCCTAAATACTTGACATAAGTTTATATATAATATCTCCGTCCCTAAATACAAGTTGACTTTTTGATACATGTTTGACTGTTTGTTTTATTTAATTTTTATAAAAATATAAAGCTATATATATATATGTATAAAAGTATATTTAACAATAAATAAGATGATATAAAAATATTTAATAATTATATAATTTTTTTAATAAGACGAGTAGCAAAAAAGAGAAATTTATAACCATGTCATGATAATTTTATAAAGTAAGAGATATGTCACTGGTATCTCAATAACATATGAAATTCACATAAGTCAATGACACGTGGACCAGCATGACATATATACGATTTCATATAAAAAAACGCGTTACATTTTGCGACGTTTCAAGTGGGCCGTGACTGAGTGGGTGAGTGGCGATGGGCCGGTCGCACTGATTGCGGCACGTTTGCGCTTGTCAGGGCCTTGGGCCCGCTACGGCTAGGTGAGGTGACTTCTGCGTTCGAAAACGTTTTTCAGGGACAACGCCATCAATGCCTAGAACTGAAAGGAAGCGTAACGGATAACCGTCAAGTCGTTCAGTGAGACAAGTATGCTGCGTCCTCGGTTTTCAGATGGTTTTTATCTCGTACTTTTAAATTAGATTTTTTCAATATTGCAGAAGTTAATTACGGTTGTTTATATCATTACATAGAGAAAGATCATTCTCCATTATCACTACAATAACATAGCCGTAGTAAAGTGAGTATTAATATCTACATGCTAAATGGAAGCATATATAGGTTGTCTAGTAGTAACTAAAATTGAGAAGAAAAAATACTACCTACGTTCCTAAATCGTCTCTAAATGTTCGACGCCGTTGATTTTTTTTATGCACGTTTGACCATTCATCTTATTTAAAAAATTTACATAATTATTAATTATTTTTATATCATTTCATTTATTATCAATTATAATTTTATGCATATATATATAGCTTTACATGTTTAAAAAAAATAAAAGGAATGGTCGAACGTGTATTAAAAAATCAACTACGTTAAACATTTGAACATTTGAGGACGGAGGGAGCATAATACCTCTTAATAAATAAGGTATGAGTGAGGGCATGAGAGTAAGTGGATATGTGTAGATGAGCCATAAAGTGTACTTTAATAACGACAAATACCTAATTATTATGTATATTTTAATAGATAATCAAGATTATCTATTAATTTATAAAACAATATTGTTATCCAAAACGACCATAATTCTCAACCCGGCGCGAGCCTAGTACTATACGTAGTTTCGATTATTTATTTAATTAGTCCAGAACTCGAGATTGAATATATAGTACTGGAGCTAGCGGCAACCGTGTAACACTGCCACATAATTAAATTAACTAAAACTTTTTAGTATCACATTAGATATTTGGCCATTTATTATAAATATTAAATATGGACTACTTATAAAACTAATTACATAAATGTGAGCTAATTCGCGTGACAATTTTTTCAAGCCTAATTAATTCATAATTAGGACATATTTACTGTAGCAGTACAGGCTAATTATGGATAATTAGATTCAATAGATTCGTCTCTCAAATTAGTCCAAGATTATAGATAAATTTTATTAATAGTTTACCTATACTATTTATAATTAAGTGTTCGAACATGCTTCCAAACACCCCCTTAGCGTGTCATATGTTGACAACCAGACATGCTAGATATCAAATCCAGGCTATCCAGCGCTTGCTTTTAATTTGCTCACTTGGTCCCGAGCTGCTCCACCAACTCCGGCGACACATTGAGCGCCGCCTGCACGATCGCCGGCGTCTGGCCGCCGAGCACCGAGCCTTTCCCGGCGAAGTGCTCCACCTCCGGCCTGCATGACACAGCGAGGTCTAACTTAAAAACTATGATAATATATATGACGCGACTCACGTGTCACGAATGCATGCATGCGCTCCTCGATCGTCTGGTCAATTACCTAGGGCTTTTGATCAGCGACACCATCTCCATGCCGCCGGCGTCCGCGGCCACGAGCGCCCCGGCGTACCGGGGCACGACGAGCAGTTTCCCCGCCGCGACCTTCCCGTCCAGCTGCGTCGACGCGCCGCCGGCGCCGGCGATCTGGACGCGCCCGCTTCCCCGGGCGACGTACACCGCCTGCGCCGCGGCGTCGCGGAGGGCCCAGGGTCCGCGCACGGCGCCGGCCTCGAGACGCGAGAGGCCGACGCTGAACCCGAGCTGGCCAAGCGACGACAGGTGCGCGGCGGTGACCGTCTTCGTCCCGGCGCTGTCCGCCGGCACACGCGCGGCGTTCACGACGAGACCGTGCCTGTCGTGCTCGCGTGGGCGGACGCCGTCCAGCTTGCGGCTCAGCTTGGTGAGCAGCGCGGCCGGTTGGCTCCGGAAGGCGGTGGCTGCCTGCTCCGGCGTCAGCCCCGACGCCGTGGCGAGGAGGCCGGCGTCGAGGCCTCCCAAGACGCCCATCCCGCCGGCGAGGATGAAGTACGAGATGTCGCCGGGGCTGACGGCGCCCGCCGTGTCACCCTCGAACACGATGGTGACATCCTCACCACCGTTATCCGCGTCGTTGTACCACCACGTGACCTCCCCGGCGCGCACGGCGATGACATCGCCGGCCTCGAGCCGCACCACCCTCTCCCTGGCGTCCACCCCCACGGGGAGAACACCGATCACCGCGCTGCCGCCAAGAACGTAGCCGAACTTGCCGGAGTCGGCGTAGTGCGGCAGCACGAAGCCGAGGGGCTTCAAGACAAGCAGCCCGCACCCGAGCTTCTCCCCGGCGACGGCCGGCTGGTCCTTGCCGGACCAGGCGAGGTACGACCCGGCCTCGTTCTCGACGAGCGGCTTGCCGGCCTTGACGAACACGTCAGTCGCCGCCATATCTCGAATAAAAAACAATCGCAGCAAGAAAGAAGAATCTGAACTCGTTCTTGGCTGATCAGCGCTACGTGCGTACGCTATGACCAACGCGAGGAGGAGAGGTTGCAATTTTATAGGCAAATGTGTGGCCATCGTCGATTAGCCGACTCTTCACGTCTCCGCCGTTATAGGCCGGTGCCGTGTGCACGATCGACCAAAATGCAAATTTGATCGATGAAAAGCTCCAAAAAAACAGGCCAAATCATTCGGCATATGGCAATGGCAAAGCAGATCTGATCATTTTACAAACGATTTTTGGGTTGATCCGGCTACTGAAGAGCTGACGGTTCACATTGTATTGCTAACGTAGGCTACTTCTTAACCAGTACTCCATTTCTGACTTCATATGTGACTTGTTTCAACTTTCAATAGTTGCAACAGTGTGAATCCTAATTAATTTCCATGCAACGTGGCGCTGAGCGGTTGCTAGAGATCTAGGAGTTGACCTTTTAAAGATGTTGGTGAACTGCAAAGTTGTTTTCAGAACTCAACTGAGACTCTTGGTGTTCGTTCACGAAGTTCCATCCAATTTTGCTTCAGCTTGTGGTGCTGTCGTTTCAACAGGATCTGGTTGTCTAAACACACATCTTTTGATCGAAAATTATCAATAGAGTAAATTTTACAAAATTATAAATAGTTTGATCAAACTATTACAAAACTACAAATTTAATGGATCCAAAAACTAAAGATTTTACATCTTTTATTCACAAAACTATAGATTTAATGTATTGTATCATAAAACTACAAATTTAACATCAACTTTGTCCCAAAATTACAACTTTATAACTTAAAAATAATAATAGTGGAGCTCTAAAACATGTGGTTCTCTGGTAGTTTCACCATTAAATCTGTGCTTTTGGGATGTCAAACAATAAATATGTAGTTTATGAGCTGTATATTTGTGATAGATCACCTTAAATATATAGTTATGTGATAATTTGGTCACAATACCTATAGTTTTATGAAATTTACTCTTATTAATATATTGGTTTTAAATGGCTGGACCGGTATCTAGTGTCTAGATTATTTTTTACACTGTAATCATTTTTTAAAACTTAGTGGCCATAGTTTGGCTTTTTGATGAAAAAAGCAAAATAATATATTTGCAAATGAAAAATATTTTGGAATAAAACTTTTATATACGCGTTCTTAGCGATATGAAAGAAAAGTTTAAAGAATAAACTGATTAGAAAAACAAAATCAACTCTAGATTTAAGTTTAAAATTTTAAAATTTAACCTATAAATAGAAGTGGAAAGATAGTTTAGTTATTATAGATGAAATTGGCTCACAACTCGACTCTAGAGTCCATGGCGCTGACCTTTCGCACCCAGCCTCCCAGATCCTCATCTCAGATTCTAACTTCTACTCTTGAAGAATTACAAGAAACTTTTAAATTTGGGACTTTGATTATAATTTATTTTTCAGTCTTAGCTTTTATATTACACGTATATAAAATTTTTATTCATAAATTATTTTTTGTTTGTAAATATGTCATTTTATTTTTTATCTTTAAAATAACCAAATGATGGCCCTGATAGCCCCTAGGCTGAATTCGCATTTTCTGTGGGCATAATCTCCTTTCCCTGATCGATCATCACTGGCATTTGTACATGGCACGGTCGATTGAAAGGTGAGGAAAACTTATGGAGTAAAGGAAAAGCTGATGCATGCATGGCGCACACCAAAGCTAGGCTGTGACAGCAAAGCTCTTCTGTATCCTCTTCTCACTCAAGACATCTAAAGATATTTTTCCCACTATTATTTCTTCTATTTCTTTAGTTTCTCTTTTGCTTTTTGTCATGCAGTGCATAATTTTTAATAATGCTTAGCAATACGGAAATAACATTCCAATACCAAAAATTTCTGTGCAACCATACGGTATCGTTACTATGCATGCATGGAGGGAATTGTGAAATACCATGAGTTAAACAATGTAGCCTAACCTACATTAATTTATTTATTTATTTTAATACAGCCTAGTAATTTCACTATACATAGCAAAAGTGTTTTTTACCATCCTTAATAAATATTACAATATACCTCGAGATACTAAATTTTTACCTAAAAATGTGATACCTCAAGATACTTTTTAAGTATATAAAAAACTAACAGAATATACATTTGTTTACTCCATATTAGAGCATAAAACATATCCAAATTTGGAAACCAACATATACACACCTAATATATTAGGTGGTGAAGCCGTCCATCATATTTTAACTATCAAACCGTCGACGGTTTCGGTTTCGATGATATACATATAGAAATTAATTTTGTTCCCAAGATTTAATTGGTAAAAAAACCTTCAAGCTATATGCGTCTATATCAAGATACACAATCATAAATGATATCTAAATTTTGATATCCATGGATATGTGCGTTACACTTACACACATAAAACCGGCAAGCATGGTACATTGGTAGAAGTGCTTTAACTTTTAAGGTAGAACAATTGTTAATTCATATAAAACCAAGATAAGGTCTAGATATAGGGTGTATCCTTTACATAGCTAAGCCATGGGCGGATTTTAACCCCATTGGTTCACTATGGTCGATCAGGGGCAGGTTATATTTTGATCAAGCCAGGGGTTGGAGAGAGCTTAGCTAGAGTAGTCAGTAGAACTGTGTGTGAGAGAGAGATGGTAAAGGTTCAAGCTTCTTGTGAGGGTGAGGGAATCTGCAAAAGAGGGGCTAAAGTTGGCCATCCGATCGACCGAAATCTTGTGGGAGGGATGACTATGTCGACCGTCCCTACCACTGTGCCTTCTACCCCAGCAGCTGCCATGAAAAACCTACTTATAAGGGGGTTGGCAGCAGCAGCAGCTGGGAAAGGCCGCAGCAGCAGCGCAGAAGAAGCAAGGTGTCTTTGTGCAAAGCCGCCGGCGCCGGAGAAGACCCGCAAGCTGCAGAGGCCGTGTCGGCAGTCGCCGACATCGTCGCTCATGGCGCCGGTGGGGCTCCCACCGGGATTCCGGTTCCACCCGACCGACGAGGAGCTGGTGAACTACTACCTCAAGAGGAAGATCCACGGGCTCAAGATCGAGCTCGACATCATCCCGGAAGTAGACCTCTACAAGTGCGAGCCATGGGAGCTCGCAGGTAAGCAACATATATACATATTCAGTCGATCGATCAACGATCCTGCAAATATATATACTGTGATCAATGAACAATTGAACATTCTGATCGATCGATCACATGAGATGTACGGTTCCATGGTTGCAGAAAAGTCGTTCTTACCGAGCAGGGACCCGGAGTGGTATTTCTTCGGGCCACGGGACAGGAAGTACCCGAACGGGTTCAGGACGAACCGGGCGACGAGGGCCGGGTACTGGAAGTCGACGGGGAAGGACCGGCGGGTGGTGCACCAGCACGGCGGCCGCTCCATCGGCATGAAGAAGACGCTCGTCTACTACCGCGGCCGCGCGCCGCAGGGCGTCCGCACCGACTGGGTCATGCACGAGTACCGCCTCGACGACAAGGACTGCGAGGACACCATGCCCATCCAGGTTAATCACATTTATACCTCAATCAATTTATCAATTATATGTGGACATATATTTTCTGGATCATAAATATCTCTGGATATTTCACTCATGATCAGTCGTGAACTCGTGATCGCTATCATAGGGCAACGATCCTAGCCCGCTAGATTGCTTGGAAAACTGTTAATTGGCTGGTCATCTATAAGCTAGGTTGGCTAGCTAGGGCTTTGAGAACTTGATCCCTTTCTTTTGCCCTTGACAAAGAAAAGAAAAAAGAATTTCTGGGATGGGTTAAAATAACTTTGTTGCATCAGTACGGCGGTGTAAGTATTAACTACCAAGTACTGTACTGGACTACTGGTACCAGAAGTATAGCAGTATCTCTTTGCTTTATGGTATATATACTCCAGTGCATGAGACAAATTTGTAGTCCTACTGACCAGAGAAACACAAAGCCGGGGTCTAAACAGTATTAATAATACCTGATTACTGCATTCCTTGGTGTGTTTTACAACTAATCCTCCCTTTATCCTGGGATGAGCAGACACTGATCTGCATAGGGCTGTGCATTGATCATGAGACATTAAAGCGCAAAGACAAAGCAAGACCAAGCTTCTCGATCTCCAGCCTCTTACCTCTCATGGCCATGCAAGTCGGTGTCGCCTTGCTTTCCACTTTATTCCATGCTGAATCCATCATCATACTCGCATCCTGCCCTTCCTACTGGGCCGTCTTCTTTAATTCTCTCTTATTAACATACCTCTTTCCTAATAAGAAGAATAGAGCACCATTATGGCACTAGTGTTACAATTGCTAAAGGACCTTGTAGCTTGTTTTGCTCAAACCAAATACCAATTGATTTCTAAAAGATCGCACATGAATCTATAAACAAAAAAAAATCATAAAGATAGCTAGGTATAGAGAAATCATGCATCAGTGTGACAGTTTGTGCATAAACTTTTAGAAAGATCAAGAATCATATGTTAATGGAGATTTTTTTTCCCCTTATGATCAGGACACTTACGCGCTATGCCGAGTCTTCAAGAAGAACGCGATCTGCAGCGAGGTGGAGGAGCTGCAGGGCCAATGCAGCATGGCGTTGCTGGAGGGTGCCTGCCAGCAGCTGCTCGCCAGCGGCGGCCAGGAGCAGTACGAGACACCGTCGCCGGACGTGCCTGTCGGTTCGACCTCCGGCGCCGACGCCGAGGACGATCCCGACAAGGACGACTCTTGGATGCAGTTCATCTCCGACGATGCCTGGTGCTCCAGCACCGCCGACGGTGCCGAGGAGAGCACCTCCTGCGTCGCCCTCGCTGGCTGATGAGAAGCCAGGGCAGCTTTTGCTCATGTGCTGGATCATCATCCTCTCCTGATAACTATTTTTTCCGTTCTTTTTTGTGCTGCTGCTGGCTATTAATAAGTATGGAGTCTTCAAGGTGTAAGATTAAGCAACAATAAGCTATCCTTTTGGTTTTCAACTTACAGCGTATTGCTGGAGTTGGAGGACTAATGCCTGAAGGTTGTTGGAGTCCTTCCTGGAGTTGAGTTCATAAGGAGGATTATAATTATGATCATATATAGGAACAGTCAGCATTTTGATGTTTCTTTTCTTCTTTGAAAGAAAAGAGTGAAGCTATGCCATTGCATAGTTGTTTTGTGCTTGTATACATTATCAATGAAAACTGAACAAAAGTATACCTGTTGTACCAGATGATTGCTGAAGGTGTATTTATCCACTCCAGATGTAGCGTCTGTCCTTGATATGATTGTCTTAGTACATGCATAAGACACTGAAAACAAAGGCATCTTCATTAGTTGTATCTCATGGGAGAACTTCTTCACTATGTTATTGAGATCCATGCATGATATAACTGGTTGAGAGTTGAGACGTGTATATGCATATGCATACATATGGTTGCATATGCATACATATTCATCAGCAATAGGTTTGGTCATGGAGATACAAGTCTATAGCTTTAGTGAAGAGTCAATGCGGAGAACTAATACCCAATTCTATTTTGATTTTGCAAAGTTTCCAGAAGAAACACCAGGTCATATTTTCAAATTTCATCAAATATATCTGAAAAATAAATCAAGTTGTTATTTCAAACATTTCTGCAAATGCTGAAACCTATTTGCAGTAACAATATTTAAAATTAATAGTATTGCATGCAGAGAACTATATTCGGTAAGTGTGGCCTAAATAAAATAGTTTCCACTAAATACATAAGCAATGCAAACCATGGTAGTGATAAAGAAGCTTAAACTATTAAATTCACAAAAGTTTTCAAGGAATACTAATTTCACAAGCAAGATCAGAAGCTACCACACGCTGTTAACACATAGCAGTAACCCTGGAATGCCAATCAGAAATTCAGGATCCATCCTAAGTCAATCAATGTAAAGCTCGGAGCAGCTTTGTACCTGGAAGTCTAGGGAAGTGTTTTTCACAAAATATAGTAGAAGAGCTGCAATAGCATTTCCTTTCATCACATGGTGAAGAACCACTTTTATGTATATTTCGGCAAAAGAAATGCAATGTGGAGTCATCTTTACTAGAGTCAGATCTCTCTAGTACCACAGAAGTAAAATTAAAGTTCAGCATTTACCTTATAGAAGTCTTCATTGTGAATCTTACTTCAAGCGTGTTCCCTCTGAATTCTTCAGAATGCCCAGCAGGTCAATCGTGGACGTAGCAGGACCTTTGAACCACTTCACCGTCTCCATGGGAATATCAACTACAAAGTAATTGCAAATCTACATTTAGCAACAAATTTGCTTTAGACCACATGCATCTGAAGGAGATGACTATCTTTTCCTGTAGAATTAGATAAGACTACTTGCAGGCTCTTTACAAGCCTCATTGTCATTGTAGTGCTGGAGAAGTTAAGGAAAGGGGAGAAGGAAGTTAGGGTTCAACAGCACATAGTTATCCCCTGCTGTTGTTGATGTTACATAACATAATTCTTGTATTGAGATTGTGATCCTTAATCTAACAAAGGGAGAATTTACACCATTGTTTTCAATTTCTGTCGGAAGTATCTTTCAACAGAAGATAGTGAAGCATATGCTTCTGGAAAACATATATATGATACACAAAGATGTGGATGATCCTTAGTTCTCAACTAATCTTTTATCAGAATCCAAAGCTGAAAGTTTTGTCTGATCTAGATGGCTAAATAGCTAGCAATGCAAGCTCATTGACACTAGAGGACCTCATGGCTGCATGATGAACCTTTCATTTCTTTTTTATCTTCCTAAACTTTTCATTTTACAATGCCGATCCCAAGGCACAGAGACATGTGGCTCCAACGCTGCCTTTAACCCTCTTCTCTATGACACTTCAAAGGGATTAAGCTTGTGAGACACAAAAACAAGTTCAGTAAAAGAATGCACACTACCGGAAGGCCCAAGCTGGCCAGCGATCGACGCCGTGACAACTTTCTCATTCTAATGGAACCCCGCACAATCTAGCAGCATTGAGGATCATAAAAGAGTGTTATCCAGAAAAAAACATAACAAAAGCCGGTTTCGTTTAAAAGAGAAGAAAAGAAGATCCTGTGGTGCTGTAAGACGTCCCAGAGCTTGTGTGAGAATCTTTAAAAGACAAACACAGCTACTTGTAGGGCAGGCTTTGAATCATTTCACGGAGGAGCTAAAGAGCACAGTCGCCGGAAGCAGAAGGGAAAGACAAAGGATAAAGACAAAGAGAAAGATCAGCAAGAAAGGAGACGGCGAACTGTGAGGCCATGGCGCCGGTTGGTCTCCCTCCAGGCTTTAGATTTCATCCAACTGATGAGGAGCTTGTGAACTACTACCTCAAGAGGAAGGTCCATGGCCTCAGCATCGACCTCGACATAATCCCAGAGGTAGACCTCTACAAATGTGAGCCCTGGGAGTTGGCAGGTAATCTGAAATCTTAACTTCTCATCCATGGATCTTATTTTCATCACTCTTGATTCAACTTGAGATGTTTTCTTGTTTCGATAGAGAAATCCTTCCTGCCTAGTAAAGACTCTGAGTGGTACTTCTTTGGGCCAAGGGATAGGAAGTATCCAAATGGATGCCGCACAAACCGCGCAACGAGAGCAGGATACTGGAAATCAACAGGGAAAGATCGGCGGATCAACTACCAGAGCAGATCAATTGGTATGAAGAAGACACTAGTCTATTACAAAGGTCGAGCTCCTCAGGGGATCAGAACCAGTTGGGTGATGCATGAGTACCGCATCGAGGAAAGCGAATGCGAGAACGCCATGGGGAATCAGGTTATTCATCCATCCTCTTCATCAGCTGTTACTATTTAGTATCTGTTAAATCGTTGTGAGTTGTATCTGTTGAAGTACTTAGTTAGCTGAGCTGCTGTGGCTGAATTTCAGGGTATTAAGCATAGCTAATCTTCTCAGATAGAAGGATTTGTGTGTATTTATGTTATGCAATAGTGATCAGATATCATAATATGCAAGATTTCAGATATGTGCTTTGCTAAAACAAAATTTGCAATAGAAACATACAGAAGAAATAACTAGGGCATATTTGCTAGTTCAGGGAACCTACGTTCTTTATGCATGGAGTGCATGAAAAGTTAGGGCTCTTCTCTCTTTTTCCCCCCATATCCATCAGTGATAGCCATAAAGTATTCCTTGCTTCCATGGACCATAGCTACTTTACAAAGTACAGTAGAAGGTTTTCTCAGTTCTCTAATGGGGTCACACATGGTTCACTTTTCTAGGTGCCCTTGATAAGACAAATTTAACATCCAATTCTTGGTTCATGTCGTGATGATACGAAATCATGCAACATGATTGTACATAGGTTAGGTGCGTCATCGTTTCACACTTTCATGGTGAAGAGTATAAAAATCTAGGTCAGTTGCATGTTGATGCTACCTTAAAGCTTAGACATCCTTCAGTGTGGCCCAGTGTTGTGTCGGTGGCTTTACCCTTTATTCTCCCCATCAACCTCCAACTTTACTGGCTAGTAAAAACCATAAAACCAGAACTAAACATGAGGACTGATCCCTTATTATTGTAAATTAGATCGAAGTGCACAGAGTCATACATATTGTATGTCCACTCCGAAATTTACATTCGCGGTGTTCAAAGACTCATTAATTGAACAGTTGACATTTATATGAAGTAAGCAGAGTTCAACTAAAACCATTAGTGACTGACCACACATTGTTATTTCAAACAAGTGGAATCTCAAAATAGAAATTCAGCAACTGCCATAGTAAAAACTGCTCATATGATTGCTCATGTTCTAAGAGAAATCGATAGCAGCATGAATTCAACTTACAGTTTGCATGTTGTTCCCTGCTGCACTTGAAGCTGAATCCTCAAGAGTTTTACTCTTAATTTGTTAAAGATTGGCAATGAAAATGAAATGCAATTTTAGGAAACAACAAACATAAAATAGAGAAGCACCAAGCCACAAAATTTTTAAGTATACAGCTGTATATTATTGGTAAACTGAAATTTTAACAACCTTACTTCGGTTCAATGGTGTGTTGCAGTAATTTTTCATCCACAATGCTGAACTTGAAATATCCCCATTTGTCCATCGTAAAAAAAATCCTACCTGTACTTGGAAGGTGCAAAAGGAAATAAAGTAGTACTAATTCATACCATTTTCATCACATTTTTTTTTACAGGACTCCTATGCACTATGTCGGATTTTTAAGAAGAATGTTATATTGGGTGAATTTGGCAAGCAAGGAGAGTGCAGTTCATCACAGGCTAAAGGAAATCAAGAACAAGTTAAAGATTTAGGGGATGCTGGACAATCCTCAGGAGCAACTGAGAATGATAAAGACAATTCATGGATGCAATTCATAGCAGAAGATCTATGGTGCACCAACAAACTAAAGTGAACTAGAGACATAAGAGAACACAGCTTGTTAACTTCATCTAACCAGATATTTCAGTATTAGCTATACTGCGTGTATCTTCTGTATATGTTTGATAAGGACACCTCTCACACTGCATAGGATGACCACTTAAGCTTGGATGCTGGTTCTTAAATTAGGTTTATACTTTTGCTTCTTTAGTACTGTCAAATATGTACAACTATGCTACTTTGTACTTCAACCTTCATTTAACCTGTATTTACCATCCAATGAATGACACAAAAGCAGAAATCTAAGTTTATAGTATCTCTATTTATATACTTTTAAATATCCACATTGTATTGTCTGCATATACGTGATGTCATCTTACAGTATGACCAAACTTATAGATCCCATTAGTCAATCACCATAAACAACTGATATAAGAAAATAGTGCAGTTTGGGAAAACTATTTAGTTGCAATTTTTCGGCTAGTAAAATACTAATGTATGATAAATATTAAATCCCATTAATGCATCCAAACCCAAAAAAAATCCCATTAATGCAAAAGTCTCAAATCTCTTAGCTTGCAGGAATTAGGACAAGAATTGTGCATCCATGATCACATCTAACAGCTGCTAGGACCTGATCAACCTAAGCCCAATACTATTTCAAGACAGTTCTCTAGTTGCAAGCTCTAGTCCTATTTGTTGATTTATCATATTATTGTGCAAGGATTAGTTCAATGTCCGCTCTTTGAGTGTAGAGGCCGGATTTTAATCCATTTTCAAAAAGAGGGTTAGTTTGAGATTTCGGGACAAGTTGTAACCTCAGAATTTAGGCAACAACGGTTAAGCAGAAAACTACAATTTTTGTATGGGTAGCTGAACCTAGATATGTACTACGCCTAACCTTTTGCACGCCTTCTGGCTAACACTTAGGTTATTGTAAAGCATGCATGCTTGAATAACCCCGCTTGGCATTTCTGATATTGCATTCAACCAAAGTAAATCAGCTGCTTCTAGTTCTTATCCCACTTAATTTAAGTTGCAATCGATTCGTCAAAATTAGTGTGAACTCTCAGGAATTAAAGGCTAATCATATCAAGCTTTCGAAAAAGACCCAAATCTAGCGTGAGAAAGTCACGAGTGAAGCAAAGCAGATAGATACCGGAGGAAGCAGCCGCACGAATTCCGGCCCAAGGGTGAGGACTCGAGCAGCCCAAGGACTGCAGCTCGTCGTGGACATGTCCAATGCCTCCTCCAGGCGCGGAGGCGCCGCAGGCCGCAGCATTGATCACGCGCCTCTCCCCTGGTCTCATCCAAGAAGCGAATACCTGAGGCAACCACGGATGTCATCAGAAGCGCTGCGCAAGTGAATCGGATGGACGGCGGTGGCGGCGAGAGGGGAAGCAGCCATGCCTCCCAGGTGCTTGACGAAATGGCGGAATGGCGATGGGTTTCAGGCGCGTACCTGTGCGCGCGGCTGCGCCCCCGCACGCGCCGGCCGGACGATGAGCAGGATCGTCGCCGACGCGCTGCTCTCACTTCCCTCCGCTCGCATGGCGAGAGATTCAATGCCCTTCGAATTGCTTCCTTCCCCTTCCTCCATCTGCTGTGCGGCGCGTCGGTGGGTTGGAAACTGACTCGCTGTCGCTGACCCACTGGCCCGCGGTCTCTTCTCCTTCCCCTTTCGAGTTTTGAATACTCGACATTTGAATTCCTGTAATTAAACTTAAACCCACCCTCAAGTAGGAAAGTTTTAAATTGAATTTGGATATTAAAAATTCAAACCCCCAAACACAAGCGGGAAATCGTAAATTTAGCTCTCGGGACGGTTCCAATCGCGCGCGCATCGCAAAACCCCCCAAACAAGAGCAATCTCAAAATTGTGTTTCGGCATTTCTTTTTCCCGGTTCCACCCCAAATCGCTTCGACGAATCACAAATTTATCACCGAAATTGTAACGCGCGCTCAACGGGTGCAGGTTACATACTGATATCGCGACTGCAATTTCAAAATGGCTAAACCAATTGGGCAACCCAAGATTGCAGAATGTAAATCGTGTACACCCCACATGGTGCATCAAGAGATTGAAGCGTAATTTGAAAGGTAAATCGCTGCAAATTTCCTATTCCATTTGAACGAACCAGCAGTTCATACATCACTAGGAACAGGAGACGATAAGAAACAACAGCAACAAGAGAAAAGAGGCTAAGCTACTACTACAACGACCTCTGAAGAACATGGCACTAATCGAATCCCTATCAAATTCCTGCGCCGGCCGGCCTAGCCGCCGAAGCCGTAGAGGGTGCGGCCCTGTCGCTTGAGCGCGTAGACGACGTCCATGGCTGTGACGGTCTTGCGGCGGGCGTGCTCCGTGTAGGTGACGGCGTCGCGGATGACGTTCTCGAGGAAGATCTTGAGCACGCCGCGGGTCTCCTCGTAGATCAGCCCGGAGATGCGCTTCACGCCGCCCCTCCTCGCCAGCCGCCGGATCGCCGGCTTCGTGATCCCCTGGATGTTGTCGCGGAGCACCTTCCTGTGCCGCTTGGCTCCGCCCTTCCCGAGCCCCTTGCCGCCCTTGCCCCTCCCAGACATCGCCGGTTCGTCGCCGCCGCGCTGACTTGGTGAGAGGTGGTTGGTGGTTGCCGCTGCGCCGGTGGTGGTGGTGGTGGTGACGAGGTGATGGAGAAGGTGGCGTGTGGGGGCGGGGATTTATAGAGGCGTGGGTTTTGGAGGAAGCCAGGGGGGCACGATCCGCGTGATGAGGATGCCTCCCCGTTGGATGGAGGATGGACGGTGATGAGTGGGGAGAGTGGGGGGCGCGCGGATCGGTGACGTGGTGTAGTGGTGGGCGGGAGGTGTGTTTCTTTTGTGAGGATGTGGCGGGGTGCGGGAATTCGAGCGGGTAGGGGGCTCGCGTTGGGTCGATGGCAGGTGGGCCTCGGGTTTTTTGGGTAGCCGGCGGTGCGCGAGCATGCTCGCGGTCTAGAAATTTCGATGGGTTCCGTCTATGACAGTGGACCCATGGTTTCAGTGCCACCGGGTTACTAGAAAACGTCTCCGTTCGTTGAAGGCGTAAATGAACATTGGGACCATTATTTCTGAGATGAAGCTGACGTGTCACGTAATTTAACTATGTAAGTCGAACAAATTAAAATCCTTAAGATTAGCAAAAGCCCATCACATTTGCAGTCCATCCAATTTGGTGAGTAAAACTATATCCTACTTATAACGAGATGACTCGCAACCAAGCAATGCATGAAAAAGATGGGCAAAACGAACTCGACAAATGTACGAGGATAAGGATGGGCATAGATCAATATACGTGTAATTCGTGACCGACTCTGCTCTAACTAAATGAACTAATTTCTCAGTATCTAAATAATAACTAAATTTATTTAAATAAACTAGAGCCGATTGTAGGGTATCTATGGGACATGGGACGACCCGCACACATCCCTATACTACGAGGGACTGAAAAGCTTTTAGACATGTATAGGAATGTTCTTCTTTATGTAATTTATAATGTCTTTTTGGTGGATTACAAAATGTGTTAGTTTAACTTTCTAGTAGATAAAATGTGTTATGTCCGGCATAGGTATATATGTGTTATCCCTGTGGTCATGTGTTGTGTTGTTTTCGTTTTATTTGCACAAGACTCTATTCTCACGAAATCGGTTCAAAGTTTTCTAACTTTGATTAGTTCGTAGAAAAATATTTAACATATGCAATATTAAACTAATACACCATTAGGACATAATCCATGGCGTTTTCTAAATAAACTATTTTGGCATTATAGATGTTGATGTATTTTCCTATAAATTCAGTCTAGGCTAAGAAAAAACAAATTTGAATAAAACCAAAACAGCAAAGGTAGTTCAGTAGTTCTAACGTTAAAATGACACGTAATGACTCTACGACTTACAAATTCATTTGTTCGCATCTCTCCTCTCAAAACGTTCCTGCATCGTGCCAACAGAGATAGTCCGGTAGTTCTAACATCAAAAGGACACATAATGACTCTACGACTTACAAACACATTTGTTCTCCTCTCTTCTCTTACAGCGTTCCTATATCGTGTCACATGAAATGCTCCTCTCTTAAAACCATCACTAAAAGGCGGTTCTACGTGAAACCAAGGAGAAAAATTAGTTAGATAAACTTTTATATGGTTCCACACTCTTAATTACTGGTTACGTAGCCCGCACAAGCTATAAGGATCAGTTATAATGCACAGATATATATTGCTAGTCACGTAAAAACATATGTATCGATCATAAAAATATATTAGGATAAAAGTGTATTAGTGAATCCAGCATCGACCCTGACGCTAGTTCCACAACAAAATTCCTACTCGGCCTGCAGCGTGTAGCCTGGAAATAAACATCCATCGGTATCACTCAACATCGATATCGTCCATTGTTTGTTCTATTCTAAAAGAATCTGTTCAAAGTGTTGGAGCAAAGATAGCTACCTACTCCACTCAACCATCATGCAAGTATAATTTCACTTCCTTTTGCGTCTGCCTTGTTTTACTTTATTTTGCACAAAGAAATGTATGATTAATTCCTTCCAATTCTGAATCAAGACACTTGTCTTCAGCTGTCCTGCTGCATTAACAAACTCACATGTAGTGTTCATGGCAGCATCACAGAAAGGAGACTCCCATCTTTTTGCCATGCATCGGTTATTTGTCACATCCTGACCAAAGAGTCAATCCACGTTGCGATTTGCCCCTGTGGTTTGTGTATAAGCATGCTAAAGATTGCATTTCCCATGCTTGTCAACATTGACATATTAATGGCATTTATAACAAGTAATACCAACATCGATCGGTACTTAAATGAGAAATTAAAAGGACAGTCTTTGCAGACAAGAGTTAGCAAATTAGCATGAACTGCATCATCAATATGAGCTCTGTGAGTTTGCCAATGATCCTGTCAAGCAATGCTGCAAATGTGATGATCCGGCCAGGCATCATGAGAGCCAAGTGCTCCAGGAGAGAAGGGAATGGACCATATCATCAGCTGGGACTAAAGAAGAAGAAGAGGAAGATGGCATTTCGCTCGAATGCTTGGAATCTTGGGAATGGAATTGCCACTATAATGTCTATAGGTGAGTACACTTGACCGAATGATCTTCTACTTGAATTGATTACTTTGCATCAATCAGACATGAATTTCTATGTGAGGTCGCGAACAATAAACAAAGCTAAACTCTGCCAACTTCCTGGTTCGTCTTGTGCTTTCAGATTATTTTTCTCGCGACTAAACATAGCTTTTCAGACCAACTCTTTGGATCACCGACAGACTCCGTGTATATCAAAGAGAAGCATAGGTTGGTGATAACATGTGCTTTGTGTAATTAGCATGCAATAATTTAAGTGCAAGCTGACAGCTGAGCAAGTGTGCAAGCCATGTCTGAACTTGAAAGCAGCTCAACCGGGGTACAGGACTTGCTTGCGATGCAAATCTGAAAATCATCATTGAATCTAAACTAACTTTTAATTGCGAAAGATGAGTAGCAACAACACTACAAATATAATTAGAAGATATGAAAGATTATGCAATCACCGACGCAGGGATCAGTGAACTAATGAGCAAGCAGGACGGGGATTCAGAGAAACCTCTAAACCTTCAGAGTTCAGAGAGAGAGAGTTCTGTTGCTTGGCGACCGAATTGTGTGTGGTTTGTTGAATTCGGCAAGACTGATTTGAGCTGTCATTTTCACTAAACATACCTTAATGAACTTGTCAATAATAATCAAGATATCATAGGACATTGACAGTATTTCCAAATTACCGCCTAATGTTTCATTCCCAGCCCACAGTTTCAGACCACAAATCCAACAAGAACACAAGAATCTGAAATCGAATTCACTTGCTTTTCTTTCTTCCAAAACAGCCAGCTGCTTAATCATGATTAGAAAACAGAAAGAGCGTAATTACACAGACGCCCACACGAAGCACGCACACTAAAAATGACACGCTGTCAGCAACAGACTCCTGATCACGACGCCGACGGTGCCAGCCGTCCGCGGCCAAAGGGTGGGGGCGAGTTAGACGGCGACGGTAACGGCGGGGACACTCCATATCCCGCCACGTGTCCCGGATCCCGCCAACGCCGTCACCCGCCGCGGCACATGCCGGGACATTCCGTCACGGCGGGGGAGCGACGGAGACGGAATCCGCCGGCGCCTATAAAGAAAACCCCGCGCTTCGCAACTCACGCACGCACACACAACACTCGTCTCCTCTCCTCTCATCTGACATCTCCTCCCGTCCCTTGGAAGCCTCTCGAATCGCATCGCCCCTCGCGCAGATGGCGGCGGCCGCCGACGTGAAGCTGGAGAATCTCCGCGCCGCCGTCGACAAGCTCGACCAGATCAGGTGAGCGACTACTTCCTCTCTTCTCCACTTCCGCTGGATCTAGCCTCGCGATCGTTTCGTCACCCATTTTTTTGTGCTGATTTTTTTCCTTCTGTTGCTGTGCAGCGAGAACGAGAAGTCCGGGTTCATCAGCCTCGTGTCGCGCTACCTCAGGTGAGATCCCCGTCCCGCGGTTTCGCTTCCTGAGCTTGTGCGGTTGGTTGTTTCCGACGATT
The DNA here is from genome assembly GCF_000231095.2 of Oryza brachyantha. NCBI lineage: Eukaryota > Viridiplantae > Streptophyta > Magnoliopsida > Poales > Poaceae > Oryza > Oryza brachyantha. The sequence goes on from NC_023171.2 coordinate 14,649,289, forward strand.
CGTCGCTTGCGCGGGTTTTGATGGTGGTGGTGTTCGCAGCGGCGAGGCGGAGCAGATCGAGTGGAGTAAGATCCAGACCCCGACCGATGAGGTGGTGGTTCCATACGACACACTCTCGCCGGCTCCCGAAGGTACGGCGTGTTGTTCTCAATTGGGTGATCTGAGATGCTCGTGTGGTGGTTTTGGAACCGATCCGAGTTTTAGTGACTGTGTGTGAACGCTGGATCATGTGGTGCTGTGGTTTGGTGTGCAGATCTCAGCGAGACGAAGAAGCTGCTCGACAAGCTTGTCGTGCTCAAGCTCAATGGAGGGCTCGGGACGACCATGGGCTGCACTGGTCCCAAGTGAGAATAATTCCATCCTGTTTAGAATTTCCAGTTGGTTTAATTAGGCTGCACATGTATGTCATGCTGTTCATTGTCAGTATAAATTAGTATGACAAAGCAAACTAGATTTTGTCCTGCTTATGGCGTTTACAATGTTGGGGATCACTAAGGATTCTTTAGCGTGACTGTCTGTTTTGAGTGATGTTGCTATTGTACTGTTTGATAATTTTTGGTACCCATAGGGCTTGCCCATGCATACACACCAATTTGCCCATTTCAAAGTTGTTCAATCAGACGCTTTCATTTGTAACTTACCATCAGGTTGTACTGTTGTACAGCTCATGGGACAGTATTGAGTTACTCATACCGTCATGCGATGATCTTTTTGCAACTTGCCTCTTTTTATATTCGTCATGTTATTATATGTATGCTCTTCTCCCTGTATCTCTTTGTGGAGTTCTCAATGTTATCAATCTGGAAGGACATACTATTGTAATAATCTTCTTGTCGCTTTCAAGAGCTCTTACTTTTTTGCATTGTGGCTCCAACAAATACTATTTCTTGCGTTCTGCATTTAATGTTAGGTTAGTAGTAATGGATCAAATTTCTATTGCTAGGCATGCTCATTCTCATTATTTTGATACAAAAATATAATTTAATGAAATGTTTCTCTGGACAGTCTATTATATCCAATTATTGTTGTTTAGGCACCATATAGCTTATGAGGATTGCATTATCTGCTTGCTGTGTTAACTGATCTGTTGAATCGTCTATGACATTTTAACTTTTAAAGGAGATGATAGCAACAAGCATTAGGGGTATTTATGATGTAATTGCTGTGTGACTTTGTTTGCGCAGTTTTTTGGTTTGGGCAGCTGAAAGCAGCCGTCCTGGATTGCATTAAGATTTTGAGAGGGGGTTTTACAAGGGCTGTTTGCGCAGTTTGCTGTTACTGAACTGGTGTTTGCTTGCACCGTTGTTGCACATGTGATGTTACACTTCAATTAAGGACTCTAGTACCTCTGTTACAATGTATCAGCATTGGACTGATTTGGATCTTATGTTTTCTGTTTTACTTTGAGATTTTTACTGTTTCAAGCAAATACTTATCTCACTGTGCCTCTCAGGTCTGTCATTGAAGTCCGCAATGGCTTTACGTTTCTAGACCTTATTGTGATTCAAATTGAGGTACTCTTATTTTAACTGGTGTTTTCATTGACTAACGTAAATCATATGATACATTACATGCCTTACAAGTTTTATCTCTCTGCAGTCCCTGAACAAGAAGTATGGATGCAATGTCCCTTTGCTTCTAATGAACTCATTCAACACTCATGATGACACACAGAAGGTTGGTCTAGCTCTTCATTTTTTTTTCTTAGATGAAGGTTTTCAGTATTTGGGCTAACATGCTTGCTAATGGCTGTTCTTTCTCAAGATCGTTGAGAAGTACTCCAACTCCAACATCGAAATTCACACTTTCAACCAGGTATAGAACTGCTTCTGTGCCATATTTCTGATTTGTCGCACTTTTGCACCATGACTGTTGTTAATTAACATAATTGTGTTCTCTGCAGAGCCAATATCCGCGCATTGTTACTGAAGACTTCTCGCCACTTCCAAGCAAGGGGAAAACTGGCAAGGATGGCTGGTTAGTGTTCTCAGATCATTCTAAAATGGCTTTGGTTTATACATATATTAGAACTAATAGCAGATCAAACCTCCCTAGATCTGAATGCCCAATTTTTGAACGTGCAGGTATCCCCCAGGCCATGGTGATGTGTTCCCCTCCTTGAACAACAGTGGAAAACTTGATAACTTGTTGGCACAGGTTAGCTAAAGTGCTTTGATCTTTCATGGGCATTTTTATTAGCATCACTACTTGACTCATATTGGTTTTATAATAACTATACTCAATAATCGATAGTTTGAAAATTGCTTAGAGCTCACAAGGTAGTTTTACTAAGAAAGGTCAGCATTTGGTTATCAAGCCATAGCACAGGAACATAAATCCCAAAACACATGCATATAGTCAAGCAGCACACTCCAGAGATACACACAGAGAGCTGTGTGATGTGTGGTTATGCTTTATTCATCCCATGTATAGCTTGCATATCATTTCGTGTGTAAAAGAGTTTCAGTTAGTGAAATGCACAAATGTTTGTTTCTTGAGACAATTAGAAGAAAAAAACTTGTTTTCCAAAGTAATGGTAACCAAGCTATAACATCACCTTTTGGGGCTAATACAACCTTAGATAATGCATACGATACTATGACTAGAAATATACGGAGTATGTGAGTTCTTTAGCATATTGATGCTCATGTGCTTACTAATTTTTCCATTCTTCTCAGGGCAAGGAGTATGTCTTTGTTGCGAACTCAGACAACTTGGGTGCTATCGTTGACATCAGTATCCCAACATGAATAGATTTTCTGTTTTATACTTTTATTACTTTGTTACTAGTGCAGTTTATCTTCCATCGAAACTTGAATCCTTAACCAGCACAGAGATCTTAAACCACCTGATCCACAACCAGAACGAGTACTGCATGGAGGTATGCAGCAATAATTACTGTACTATGGTTCTTTAAATATGTACAACATGCAAATAAACTCCTGTATTTGTTCCAGGTTACTCCAAAAACATTGGCTGATGTTAAAGGTGGTACCCTCATCTCTTACGAAGGGAGAGTTCAGGTACTTGTTTGTTCTCAACTTGGCTGCTAGCATTTGGACTTGCAGGCGGAAGTTACTATGATTTAACTAGCAAATGCTGTGCTAAATTGAAACAAACCACTCTATTGCTTGTTCCTGTAAACTCCGCTTCCTGTTAGTTCCAGTCATATATATCACCAAGCTTTGAATGATTTTATCAACTTCTGTGTGCAGCTCTTGGAGATTGCTCAAGTCCCTGATGAGCATGTATGTACCCACCTCTATATTATTTTGTTTGGATTCATGAGCACTTGAGTAGTACGTGCTGATGATTACTTGTCTTCTTCTTTTTCAGGTGAATGAATTCAAGTCAATTGAGAAGTTCAAGATTTTCAATACCAACAACCTGTAAGGAAGTTATGCTGTCTGTCTGTCTTTGATTAGTAATTTGTAGTCCTTGCTAACTGGTTCTGCCTCTGGTAACAGATGGGTGAACTTGAAGGCCATCAAGCGGCTGGTAGAAGCTGAAGCGCTTAAGATGGAAATCATTCCTAACCCTAAGGTATGCCATCTGTGATTCTGCGGGAATCTGGCCTGTTCTATCCTGTTCATTGGCATTTATCAAAACAGTTTGTATTCACAGGAAGTTGATGGTGTGAAAGTCCTGCAACTCGAAACTGCAGCTGGAGCAGCCATTCGGGTACATAACTCTTCTGGAAACATGATGGTCACTGCTCTGTTTTTGCTCATTTAAAATGCTCTAATGCCTTTCCTTTATCTAGTTCTTCGAAAAAGCAATTGGCATTAATGTTCCCCGTTCAAGGTTTCTGCCGGTGAAGGCTACATCTGATTTGTTGCTTGTACAGGTATATATAAAATCCTCTCCATGCTTTTGTTGATTTGATGTCATGGTACAGCTGTGCTAAGCTCATTTTTGTCCTGCAGTCTGATTTGTACACCTTGGTTGATGGCTTTGTCATCCGCAACCCAGCCAGAACAAACCCAACAAACCCTTCAATTGAGCTTGGACCTGAGTTCAAGAAGGTAAACCTGTTTGTATTCGAAGTTTTGTACATCTGAGTAATTGTAATAACAGTGCCGTTAAGCAGGAAAAAAAAAAACAGCGACTTTTGGAAACTGAGCTGCGTCCATAACATTCTTGTTCTGTATGACTGTAGGTCGCCAATTTCCTGGCCCGGTTTAAATCAATCCCCAGCATTGTCGATCTTGACAGCTTGAAGGTCTCTGGTGATGTCTGGTTCGGCGCTGGAATTACACTCAAGGTAAACCCACTCCAGCGATTTGATTACACTTCTTGAGATACCGTGACACTATTAAACAGATGCCACACCACATTGGTGTTGTTTTGAGATCTCTCTTTTGGAATGCATGCTTTGAACTTTCGATTTCACCTTTGTTTCTCCGTTCTGATATCTGCCCAAACCTAGAGTTGACACCCTCTGTTGTTGAGAAGAGCTTTCTTAATGCTAACACCATTTGCTGGCGCCGCCATCTGCAGGGCAAGGTGACCATCACTGCCAAGTCTGGAGTGAAGTTGGAGATCCCAGATGGAGTCGTGCTTGAGAACAAGGTAACATTCCCATACCTCTTAAGCCAGAGATTTCACAACTGCGTGTCTTCTCTTTGTGATGCACAGCCTGACAAGTGCATTGGGTTAAACTTTCAGGACATCAACGGCCCGGAGGATCTTTGAGGCTGCTCACAGAGACCTACAGACCCCGTTTTGCTGAGCATATTTTGTAATTGTCGTGTGCATTCGGCAGCTTGGGTTCGATGAGCCCATTACAGAATAATTGTAATCCTCTTGGTGCATCTGTACTAGTGTTTTTGGTGTGCCAAGGACGTGTATTCCATTTACTTAAATGATCCCGTAATATCATAGTTTTGCATACACTTAAGTTGGAGTTCTGGCTTTATGGCTTTATTAAAAAAAAATCGGTTCCACCTTGTGAGCGAGCAAAATACGCAGACGAATGCTTCCCTGGTCGCGCGAGTTGGCTGGCAGTTGCTCTTTTGCCTGTCAAAATCTCGATTACTTTTGGAAGCTACTTCGATGTGAATCATGTGATTCAAAGGGCTATAGCCTACAAGCCGTATAATTGCTACATCAATGCGGTGATTTACCATTTGATTCATTCTTAGAACGATTATAATAAAGGCTCAGACAGAGGAGAGGAGAGGAGCCGAGGAGGGATAAGAAGAAAAACGGGGCTACATGTTCATAAACAGCTATAGCATTAGACTCCACCAATATACGAGTGAAAGTGTACCGTTATATTATAGTATATATGTGGCTAATTATTGTATAAGTTAATTGGTATTTTTACAGTTTTTTTCTAGATTTATATATAAACCAATATATATGTTATATGTTATATTATACAAATACAAATTTATTAGTATCCATACAAATACAGAAAAATTAAAACATCTTATAACCTAAAACAAATTTACTCAATCTGATCAAAAATATTTATCGTTAGAACTTGGTCAAGCTTATCAAAGCCAATGATTTTATAAATGATTAGTTTAAATGCAAAGCAAATGATATAGTATGATTTTCTTCGAAAGATACTATCCTAATACTATAGACTTATTTGGTTTTATAAAATTATTCTAACCAAAAAAAGTTGTCAAAACCACATAAGTTTGACTAAATTTTATTAAAAACGATAAATATGTTTGACTTGAGTAATAGTTAAGCTATACTATTGACCTTGCGACCTTCCAAAGAGGCCCTCGAACAGTCGGACAGCTGGCGACCTGAAACAATTGCAACTGGAAGTAGCAGCAAACAAGAGAGAAGAATGTTTGTTGCACGGGATACTCGCTTTGCAACTGGAACGATTGAAGTAGTATCAAACCGGCCACGCAGCCCACGATTACTAAACCACAAGCTGAGAAACTTCCAGCATGCCATTTTACAACGTTTGGTCCTTCCATTTAAAAAACAAGAAAAGGGCAACATCTCTAGAAGGCTAGAAGAACACTTCAAGAAACCAAACATTTACAATTCCAGCGCCTAGAAAACATTCCAGTGTGGCAAGATGGCATGCAAGGCTCGAATGGAGACTTAACACTTGGAGAACAGTTGATGATCGATGTGGTTCTTGCGTTGATGTATGACTGTTGTATCCAGAAATTAATCTCATCATCTAGCATGATCAGTCACCAAACTTCTCAAGTTCACAGTTTCACACAGATAAGTGGTTATCAATATCAAAACTGCGAAGATCCGAAGCACCAGTTCCTAGCCTGATACAGAGTAGCACAGCTCGCATTTTAGGTTCAATCAAGACTCTTCAGTTGGAGATGATGCATTTTCTGCTAATTATCAACATCAACAACTACAATGATCTTATCATTCATAATATCATGGCTAGCTGGCTACAACAGAATTGCCACATGCATGGAAAGATGGCAAGTGAATCATGCATACTACAGAGTAAACTAAAACAAGACTGAACTTGCAACAGCCATTAGGTATGCCAAACATGTTAATGACTTAATGACAAGTGACAGTGGACATACCTTTTGTTTATAGTGCAATAGTGGAATTTGATATTTCCAGACTTGACATCTTCAAGATACTGTGACAATATATGCATCTCAGATTCAGAGGTGTGTCTAAAATAGAAAATGTTACAGCAAATATCAGAAAGACTTCAATATGGGAAGGTGGGATACCATTCTCAAGGTGACGATGATCGAAGAAAATGCTAGAGAATCAAATGGTATGTCATCCAATGCAAAAAGGGCACATTCTAGTGACTCAGGTCCAGGTGAGAAGCTGGGGGTCTTCAATCTTGCTCGGAAAATAATGTAACTCTACTGCATGCCATCATAATACACAAGAAGATCAACTTAGTAGTGTATGGAGCTGACCTGCCATGAATATTCCGACAATGCAACTTTCACTCACTTGGCCAATTAGTGGAATATCCAACTGAGCAAAAGGCGAGAGTATCTCTACATCTGCACATGCTTCCTCCAATGTTTCCCGGGAGGCTCCTTCTGCTGCAGACTCTCCGACCTCCAAATAGCCAGCAGGAAGAGTCCTGTTAATGCAACCTTGATCAGGCCTACGAAGACAACCAGCACCAAAATTTCTCTGTTCTAGAGGAAACAGGAAATTTTGGTAAAATATGTTTTGCAAATGACTAAAGAAGAGCAGGTCGGAAAACATGTCAAAACAGGATAAATGAGTATCGCACTAGAAATAAGAAGAAAAACGCCACAGCTTTTCATTATCAGTCACCAGTTGATGTTTGTTAAACATAAAAAGGAACTATCCATTAACTGGAGAATGGCAACAATAAAACAAGCAACAGCATTCTAGTGTAAAGAAATTCTACAGTTTCACGCTGAAAACCGTCCAGCACTTTCATATAATCATATTGTTGTACATACTACATACTTCCACATGCATGCACTAAATTGATTTTGATTATTACATTCGTATACAATAAAAACTATTAGCATTGAATTATATTGAAACCGTGCAGCACTCCAGTATGGTAGCCTAACAAAACCAACAAACCAGTTTACATAAAATACATGGAGTTGAGAAAAGCAGCTTACCAAAGTCCATAAGCTGGTTCAATCTTTCTTTTGCAAAGGAGGACTTTGTTATCATGCTCCACAAGGCAGCCAACAACCTACCAAGCTAACAAATATTAAATGACAAAGTGGAAGGTGAAGATCAATTCATATTGGACATATATCTGCCTTACTTCAACAAAGATGTAAGTGCCTTGTTAAAAAAAGAGCAGGTATGTACACCAGAACTGAGGAGATGAAAATCTATTTAAATCAAGTTAACAGTGGCTAAGTTTTAAAATCTAAACGCATATGCATATGTGACTAGAACTTTGCTCCTATGTTTCGTTGTATAATCCATACCATTTTGGGGTTTTCATAGTGAACTCTTCCACAAGAAGAGCAGATAGCCCTCATCTTTTCATCTCCATCTGGAATAGCCAATTTTGTCGGGCTTCCACAAGCTGGGCAAAAGCGGATCTTTGACTTGGGCACCTGTAGAACGGACAATTAGCTGAGATTTAAATGTGCATCTAACAAAATGATGCAAAAATTAATCAACACAACAGCAGGAAACTGATACAGAGTTATAGACATGATGCCACCTGGAATCTGCCTCAATGATCAAGCAAACAGCCAGCCTGAGCACACAAGGCAACTCCTATACTACACGCACAGTACTAACACGTTTCACCTTACACACAGCTAATTAGAGCTGATAGAGGAATAACTGCGGTGTGCAGGGCACCAGGTGCAGCACCCATACAGTGATACACGGTTTGCATGAATTGGTTGCCCAGTCGGCTAGCTGATTAATTGCTCTATTTGTTGCTACCCACCACTGTGTATCAGTAAAATGTTACTTTAAACGAAACAATCAGTCGCCCCACTCCTTGTACTTGACCTACTACCAGGTGTAGCTACTCCCTTCACGTCTAAGGTGTAGAAACACCTCTATATATATTTCTTCTCTCTTGCAACAGAAAGTACAAACTCTATACATACAGTTGTATCATTCACATGAGATTTAATAATGTCTATATTTTCTGTTGGGTGGAAGCAGAAATAATTATGAAAATGTTTTTCATCATGGACGTACAGGTGCAGGGAGTAGCTAGACCTGATAGTAGGATCTAATTTTCATATATATATATATATTGCACAGGGCAGATAATTCTACTAGAAAACACTGCATTTCTACAAGTTCTACGCAGAGGATGCAATTATGGTTGCATAAGAGCTCAGTAAGCACTCCTCGCTAGCCAATCGGTAAAGGTATTAGGTTCCTGGATTGGAGTCAACGCCCTAGATGGCCTCGCACCGCAGCCAATTTTAAGGTATGGCACTGCCCAAGCATCGCAATCCCACTCAGCTATGAGTACTACCTCAGCCCGCTGACTGCAGAACAGAGCAGATAGATAGGGGGAGATAGGGAGAGAGGGAGCGGACGCTCACCACGGGGGGAGACCGCGAGGGGGCGGGGGAGGAGGAGGCCGACGACATGCGGGGCGGGCGGAGGCTGACGGGCGCAGGCGGGCGCGGCGCTGCGCGGCGGCAGAGGAGGCGCGGGGAGAGGCGGGCGGCGTGGCGGAGGAGGAGGTGGTGGTGGTGGTGGGATCTGAGGAGGAGGAGCATGGTGGCGAGGGCGGGTGGGGGTGGGTCTCGATTTTAGTAGGGGGGCAGGGAGGGGAGGGGGGAGTTGGTGGTGGTGGCGCGGGGGGAGCGGCGCGGACGGAGAAGGAGACGACGGAGCAATTGGCCCGCGTCGCCGCCCGCCCGGGTCGACACGCTGGCCCGCGTCGCCGCCGACGCCTTCTGGTCGCAACGGAGAAAACTGTGGTCAGGTTGACGTGGCAGGTTTATCCACAGATTACGGCTGCCTTCTTTTTGTGTTTATGAAAAATATTCTAATTCTTAACAATAGTGTAATATTGACTTTTGTATCCGTTCGTTTTATTTAAAAATTTTATTTAAATATATAAACTTATAAGTTATAGTTAAAGTTTTTATAACAATGAATCAAATTATAATAAAATAATTAATAATTATATATATTTTTATATGACGAATGCTTAGACGTAAATATAAAAATTAATGATGTTGTATAAAAACATGGAGAAAGTAGGATAATAATGGAATCAATTATTATAAAGTTGATATTTCTTTTAATTATGTCATGCGAAACCGATTCAGTCTCCTACGTACAGATACGTGGTTTTTCAACTTTCAAAGAGAAACAGATTCTTGTAGTTTACACCGATTATCTATGTTTACTAGCGGATTAGCCGACATATCGATCGAACAAACAAATTACGTGGAAAATGCTTCACGTCGTAGCGCGCGCGCGGGGCCGCGGACTGAAGCAGCGCCGTGCGTGCTGGCCGCCCTTCGCTCGTAGACGGATGTACGACGCGCGTAGTCGTATAGCGTCGTCTTGTTGTTGAGTATATAGCTGAGGGCAGAGCAATCAAGGGTTAATCTTCGGCTCTTTGCTGCTTATGAACTCAATTGTGAGTGTTGTAGTTGGTCGTCATGGTACGAGAACACACATGTTTCGCCCGTCCCCATAAGCAAACAGCTTAGAAATCCTGTGCTCTCTTGTAAAACTTTCTAATTTTAACTAAATTTATAAAAATTATATAAATGGTAATGAATTTATGCCACATTCGCCCTGGGGTAAGTTAACTAAACTCCATTTTTTCTGCGCGCACGCTTCCCGAACTGCTAAATGGCGTATTTTTTTTAAAAAAATTCTATAGAAAAGTTGTTTAAAAAATCATATTAATCTATTTTTATATTTTTTAATAATTAATAATTAATTAATTATGTACTAATTTATTACTACATTTTTCGTGTCGGGTAAGTTAACTTATCACCCCTTACCGAATGCGGCCCTAGACATATATATAAATTAGATACATTCATCAATTAATAAATTTAAATTTAGTATCTACTTTGTGAATCCTAGACAAGGCTAAAAAGTCTTATAATATGTAATGGATGTAGTACCTACTTTATTTATTTATTTATTCTTCTTATCCAGTGTTAACAGAATAGCTAGGAAATGTTATACTTTTCTTTTTGACATCGTTAGCTTTTCGTCTGTGTTTAATCATTTGTTTTATTTAAAATATTTATATAATATCAATTATTTTGTTATGATTTGATTTATTGTTAGATAAACTTTAATAATAACTTAAAATCATACATATTTGCACCAAAAATTTAAATAATATGAATGATCAAAAGTGAACAATGCATATAACTTTTTAAAATACAACAAATGGTCAAACGTTAAATATAGATAATATTTAAATACAATAAAAATTATTAATTATAAAATATTTTTAGATGCAACAAATGGTCGACCGCTAAATATAAACAATAAAAAAATACTCCTTATGCCAAGAGCAAGTTTAATGGTATAGTCAACTACAAACTCTAATTCATAGTCAATCTAATAACTAATTCATATAATAGCTATCTACAAAACATAGTCCCACCTGTCATGCATCCGTACTACAGCTAGCTACAAATTAATAATTCATCTCTCATCTCTCTCCGTTTGTCTCTTTAAAATATACTTATAGCTTGCTTATAACCTGCTATTGTACCTGCTATAAGAAGACGTACATATCAGCCGCGTTACTCCTTCTATCAAAAACAAATCAACTTTTCAGTATACAATGTCTCACTCTTCGTCTTATTTTAAAATTTTTTATTATTAATAATTTAATTTTTATTAGATGATAAAATATAAATAGTGATTTACGTGTGACTAATTTTTTAAAAAAATTTTAATTTTTTTTAAATAAGACGGTGTTTAAATACTTAATAAAAAAACTAAAAAGTTAATTTTTGCTGGGACGGATGGAGGATGTTCTTTTCTTTCCCTGAAATGGTAAGCACCCTATTTTATCGCGCACACGAATTGCAGCTTCCTCTCCCCGCACCTCGCGCCGCCCGCTGGATGTTCTGACACCCACCCACCCAGCCGCCGGCCCGCTGCTATGCCCGCGATTCCCACCGCCTCGGCCGCCGCCGCTGCCAATCCCATCTTCGTGCTAGGCCACCGCCGCCAAGGCCTCCTCCCCTTCCCCTGCTACCCGTCCTCGTCGCCGCACTCTACCCGCCTCCCCGCCCGCCCCCGCGCCGCCGCCATGTCCGCGGAGGCGCGGCTGCCCGTGGCGCCGCCGGCTCACCCCACCTACGACCTCAGGGCGGTCATCGACCTCGCCCTCTCCGAGGACGCCGGCGACCGAGGTATTATAAGTGGATCATCATCATCACCCCTTGCTGGTGGTAGCACTCGGCTACCGTTCGTGAGCAAATTCCACCAGTGTATGCAACTGCCACCGCGAGCACGATTATACCTATGGTGTAGGCATAAATATGCTTTTTTTTTAATTCATGTGTCATCTATTTGTTTACGAGGTGGGTCGTTATCATCGTTAGGGAAAGTAAAACCTTATCATGCTCATCTTAGTTACAGGTGCTCACGTCTGTGTTGTTTTCAGTATAGCAGAGGCAGAGCAAGCAAAGATTATTCTTTGCTGATTAAGAACTCACTGTAAATGCTGTAATTGGTTGTCATTAAAATAATAATGCACTTGTTTCGCCCGTTCAGAGATACAAGGAGTGCAATAAAACAACATAGAAATATTCAGCCTAATTTATTTATTTCTCACAATTGAGATCAACAATTTTTTTATGTTTTAGGAGAGAAGACCATATGCCCAGATTTCTCACAATTGGATGCTGTTGAGACTAATGTTGTAATGTTATCTTCTGCCATAGTAAAAATGTCGATATAATGAAAAACTAGAAAGGATTGGATAAGATCATTTTGTCGAGTTTAAATATTCAACTGGGCTGCTTTAGTCCTTTGTGAACTGTTAAGAATAGTGAAAATCTAATATGGTAAGTTGGTACACGATCTGAAGTTCTTCTGTTTATTGTATTATTGCTGTGCTTTGAACTTATTTGCAGTTTTTCATCTTTCAGTGTGAGTTTGACCATCTATTAACACCTTCAGGGGATGTATCTTGCTTGGCAACCATACCTTCTGATGTGAAAGCTGAAGCTACCTTTATTGCAAAGGAGAATGGTGTCATTGCCGGAATAAGCCTAGCAGATATGATATTTAATCAAGTTGATCCGACGTTGAAAGTATATCCACTTCATAGTTTCCTTTTTCTGTTGGATTTTGCATACATCGTCAATGGTATTGATCATACCTCTTTTTTGGGGCCATTTTACAGGTTGAATGGTTAGAAAACGATGGAAATTATGTCCATAAGGGATTGCAATTTGGGAGAGTATATGGTATTATGCCACTCATTGTCTTTAGTTGTAGTTAAGTTCTTGAATTGTTTTAACTTGTAAGTCGTTTTTATTAAGGCTGTGCTCGCAACATCATTGTTGCTGAAAGAGTTGTACTCAATTTCATGCAAAGAATGAGCGGAATCGCTACAATGACAAAGGTGATTCCTAACCTTAGTGATAGCTAAAATGTTTCTCCTATGGACATGTTTAACTATTTGAGAAGGCACTCTAGGTGTTTTGTACATATTTTCCTGATAGGTACACATGTACCACTTTTCAGATCTGATGATAATCAGCAAAGGCTGATTCTCCTGGTCTGATTTTTCAGTAAACCCTTTTAGTTGCTATGAATCATGTCCTGGTCTGTTTTTTATGTGAGAATGTTTTTCATGTACCAAACTTCCGAACTCCATTCAGGCCATGGCTGACGCTGCTCATCCCGCATGCATATTGGAAACAAGGAAAACTGCTCCAGGTTTACGTCTCATTGACAAGTGGGCAGTAAGAATACTTGTTTTTTTTTTCTGTTTCTACTATAACACTTTTGACTTATTTTTCATTCCTTTTGTAAATTCTTCTCATGCTTGTACATGCATAGGTACTAATTGGTGGTGGAAAGAATCACAGGCTTGGCTTATTTGATATGGTTATGATAAAGGATAATCATATTTCTGTTGCTGGAGGCATAACAAATGCAATGAAATCTGTTGATCAGTTCTTGGCGAAGGAAAATCTTACACTTCCTGTTGAGGTATCATGTAGTGATTACAAATATCGCATCTAAAAGGCGTTCCTCTGTTTTTAATTATGTTTCAGCTTTACCTTTTTTTTTTTCCTTCAAGATCTTTAGTCAGTAATGTACTATGTTCTCTAAAAGAAAGGAAAATGGAAGAGTAATGAAAGTGCATATGTTGACACTGATTACATTTTATAAACCAGGTTGAGACAAGAACACTTCAGGAAGTAAAAGATTTATTGGAGTATGCTGCTGGGAACAAGACCTCTTTAACTCGTATAATGTTGGATAATATGGTTGTCCCTCTTGAAAATGGAGATGTAGATGTATCAATGCTCAAGGATGCTGTGCAGTTGATAAATGGTAGATTTGAGACTGAGGTAAGCAGGTTTAACTTTGAAAAACATAAATTTCCTGCGGTGTTATTTACGTAATGTGGGTGAGGTAGGGAACTGACATAATCCTTGTAATCCGATGTTGTCTTGAACTGTTATTGTTCTATGATGCATACTTATACTCATTATTAATTTGGGGGATTTATGGTAATATGATGTAAAACAATTTTTATTCCATAGTAAACTTTCTAGTTTGACTGATGACAATATAGTAGTAAACTTGCTATTTTGACTAATGAGTTACAGTGAAATGTGACTGTTTATACAGGCATCTGGAAATGTGACTATTGATACAGTGAAGAGAATTGGAGAAACAGGGGTTACCTATATTTCAAGGTATCAGCATCTTCTTTATATTAACTTCTACCAATCATTTCCATTTGTCAACTCATATGCACTGCCTTCTGTTTGAGCCGAACAATTTTTCGGTATGCCTTTAATTGTCAGGTCTCGTTTTTGTTTGCTGTTTTATTGTAGATGGGCATTCTAGTGCTTGCTTCGTCAGATATTTTGATTTTGAAATCATCTATTTCAACAATTTCTTGATTATTTTCAGTGGAGCATTAACACATTCTGTGAAGGCACTTGATATATCTCTCAAGATAGACACTGAACTCGCTCTCCAAGTTGGAAGGCGCACAAATCGTGCCTGACTCTACAGAACTAATGCGGGCATTGCAAGATCTGCTGGTGCGTTTAGTTCCTCATGTACAACTTGACCTTTATTTTCCTGCTTCTTTAAGCTAAATCTTTGGAATCACCAGGTTATTTCTGTGGCGTGGCTTGCCAGGCTATCAATCCATGCCATTCTCGTCAACTTGTAAGCGTTGAGTACTACAAGAAATATAAACCAACACCACATTATACAGCCAAATAACAGTCTGAAATCTGCATACCGTCTTAGCATATGTACTTTGAAGGCGAATAATCTACAGGTAGAAAAAGATGCAACTAGCGGCAAGTTATCGAATTTTATCAGGCCACTTAGCTCTCAGCTATTTCTAGTACATTTTGCACCATGAAAATCGGCAAGGTGGAAACTTTAAATGGGAGCGGAATTGAACATGTTGTGCACTTGTGTTTGACAAAATAAACACTATAAAATGATGATGTTACAAACTTGACCTTTGTGATCTAGAAAAGGAAGTCTAACACAATAGTGTTTTCCGGCCTTGGCCTGTGGACGCGCTCCCTGAAAGAACATCAGGTCAAAAATTCCCATTAACAACAGTATCATCTGTCCCTTATGGATACTACTGCCTTTATCTTAAAAATAATCTTAAAATACAATTATTTTAAAGTTATCTAGCAAAGATTAAAGTTAAGAAAAAAAAGATTATAGTGCTCTTTAATAAATAAAGAAGGTTAAAGAAGGATAGATGTGACATGATAGGTGTACATAAAATAGAAAAAAAATAAATGATTGATTCGATAAGCAGTAAGGGCTAGAAATATTTATATTTTATTATAAGATTTAAATTATAAAAATATTTGTATTTACCATCAATCTATTATGGGGGCTTCAACCACTTATACGATGGATTCTCATGAAAAATATGGGAGAGGGAGAGTAAGAAGAAGAGGGGCCGGGGAAAGATGAAGTTATGCAGCCCTCGGCCTTCGGATCATGCATTCGTCACTGGACCTATCGTTAACCCTTCTGAAGATCAAATTGCAACCACGAACAGGAAGCGAAGACATTCAAACTGTTGTCACAAAGTTATTACAGCCATCATTGCACGCTATATTTAGCTAGATTAGAGAGAGAGAGAGACACCCTTTTTTATCCGAAAGGGCAACCAGGGTGGTGCAGTGCTGTGTAGCCCACTGGTTTTGCCAATCTGCTACGTCACGCTCCTCCCGAAATCGACAAGTGAATGGATTTAATCAAATCAAAATCAACTCATACTGGAGAAGGTGGCTTCCTTCCTGTACGCCTGTAAGTGGGCCCCTTCTAGACCGCACGCTAGTTATCTTATCTTTCTCTTTAGGTAGAAAAATTGTTTTTAAATATATTAATTTATTTTATATTTTTTAATAATTAATTAATTTTATACTACGGTTTTGACGCCGGACAAGTAACTCACTTCTCACACCTAGCGAACGGGCCCTAGTATAGTCCGGTCCGGTGCGGTCCGTTTGGTTCAACCGGCGCGATGACGCGAGCGTGAAAGCTGATGAATGAGGCTGCCATCCAGTGCGGTCGCACTCATGCGCTCAGCGCCTCGCGTCCCATCAACGGCCGCGCGCGCGCGCACGGACTCGCGTACATGGTGCGGAGTAGGCATTGGGACGTAGCTGTGTTTTGCTGTTCCTTCTCCTTAAAAAAAACTTTATTTTCAAACGTATCTTACGTACAAATCAGTATGAAGTCATAGAAACTAAAATGTATTTTATCTTTTTAAATCAATTTTGCCGGGTCAAATCTTTTTAAATCATAGTGTATCAGTCTTCTACTTTTTAAATTCCAACAGACTTGTTGTAGACTTTATCAAACTCTAATATCGCTTAAGGGTTTAAGTTTTGTTTGGACATAAGAAGAAAGCTAAAGTGAATTCTTTCTTAGTAAGAAGGTACTGTCTCCGTTTCATATCATAACACTTTCTAGTCTTATCTAGTTTTATATAGATGCTAATGATTCTAAACATATATACAAATTATATATATTCATTGATGGATAAATCTAGACAAGGCTAAAAAATTTTACATTATGAAATAGAGAGAGTAGTACATGGTATCATGTATGTATTTTTTAAGCGTTCTAACCGTTACATTTTATATAAAAATACTATATAAAAAAGTTACTCGTCTAACCTCTATAAAGTAGTAAAAGTTAAACTTTATAGCAATGAATTTAGTTATTCACATCCTTAAACAACTATGACAAAATCATAATTGAATGAAAATGTCATCCATAAAGAACTAGGCCTTTCTGGATTTTGCTCCAAATCTACTTTATCTGGTCACACTTTATAACTACCACTCTTAACGTTGTCCTGGGCGGTTAGGCGACTTGGGTCAAAACATTCCGAGCCAAAATGTACGGCATCACCGAATGCGTTTTGCTGCCTTGCATGGTTATTCCATCGGGTCGGTCTCGATCTTTAGCTTTCAACTAAACTTTGCTCATTAAAAACTCGTGATCGATCGGTCTTACGAAAAAAAATAAGGGTCAAACAATACGATCTCAGTATTTATTTTCAACACAAGCCACAAAAATCACGAGCATGTTTGAGTAAATACTATTTTGTGTTGCAAACCTAGGAGGAAGAATGCGGAAATTAGAGTTTATATTCTATTGACAGAGTGGTTTGGAGATTACGTTTGGACTTCTTCTTTTTTTTTTGTTATTTTAGTCTTTTCGGATAGCCGAGTAGACTAAGGCCGCGTTCAGGGTGATAGTTCTCCAGCACGGAAAAAACATACATGACTAATTGATTATTAATTATAAAAAGTTATAAAATACATTAATGTGATTTTTTAAAACAACTTTACTATAAATTTTTTTTATAAAAATTACACCGTTTAACAGTTTGAGAATTGTGCAAGTGAAAAAACAAGAAAATTTTGGGATTGGTAAGGGGGAGCCGAACTTGTGAAAGTCATAGTTTATATTCTGCATTTTGACATTTTTTTTTGTTATTTTAGTCTTTTTGGGTAGCCGAGAGACTAACTGAATTAACGAAACAAAATTGAGTTTTTCATTACAGAGGATTCTATTGATGCCTAAAATTTTCGCTCACATCTAGCCATGGCCACGGGACGTGTCACGAAGCCGGGTGTGTTCTTGTTCTTGCAGGGTCTCTCGATATGTGAGAATCCTCCAAGTTTAAAGGTACTGGCTTAGCTGCCGAGCTGCTTGAAAAAAGATAGGTGGAGAATATTCAAAGGTTTTTCCTTTAAACGAAAAAAAAATTCCGATAGCACATAAAAAGAGAGCACAGCAAGGAAGGGTCCTGGATCGGTCAGAGCTTTCAGCATCTCCCTCGCAACAACGCTTTTCCAGATGCTATATTCTCCCCTCTTCACCACAGCGAGCACTGCACAGCAAGGGAAGGCCTACTGCTGCTGCTACGGTGCTCATCTTCTCAAATCTCAATGGTCATGGAGTCTCTTCTCCTCGGAGTCACCCCCAACCCAAACACAGCAATGCCAAACGCCCCCCAGCTCGCAAGCTGCCAACCCAGTGCACAATTCGGCACAGAAATGGAGCTATCCGAGACAGGACCTGACTGACCAACCAAAACCGAACGGGCATTGAAGTCCATCACTCTACAGGAGTCGCTCTGCCTTTCACGCAGCAAGCAAATGACGCCCAAGAGATCTTCCAATTCTACGAGCACCATACCAAAACCAAACACACCAAAAGGGAGGAGGATTCTTTGGTTGGCTTCACCGGTTTTGCTCATCTCCCTACCTCGCACCAAACCTTTTCATGGCACGCACTTCACTGCAATAATGGAAGAAAGAAAAGAACACTATTGAGATTGGAATTGGAAATTCATAAACACACACCGAGCAGGTTACTACTTTCTTTTTTGTTCTAACATGATAACATCTGAGCCTACTACTAACATCTATCTAGGAGACTAGTTGTTGATGAGGATATACAGGAGCAGAAGAACACTCACATCTTGTGTTCTTGCTTGCCCATTTCATCTTCATCCATTGCCTGATTTGATTTGATTGATTCTACAAGAAGAAATGGAACTGGACTAGTTACTGCAAGAGGCTACTAACAAATCAAGATTAAACCACAAGAGGATGCAACGAAGAAGAGTAATTTCTAAGCTAAGCTGCTTCTGTTCTGCCTACTCTTCACATCAACATCTGCACAGGGGAAACCAGGGAACCTATGTACAGTTGAGAACAGCGCCTTCGTCTGCTTCACGCTTTCATGGCGTCCGCCGCCGTGTCAGCGTCGTCTCCGAAGCCGGCGAGGTCCACCCCGGCCACACTCTCCGAGAGCACCGTCTCCTCGGCGCCGGTGGCCGCCGCGTCCACCACGCAGCCGTCGCGGTGGCGGTCACGGCAGAGGGATTCCACGGCGAGGAGGCGGCGGCGGAGGTCGTCCATGTCGCGCTCCATCAGGAAGAGGCGCTCGCGCAGTGTCAGGTTCTCCTCCTCCAGCCGCGCGGCGCGGGCCTCCTCGGCCTCCTCCTCGTCGTCGTCTTCGTCCTCTCCGTCGCCGGCCGCGGCAGGGAGCTGCACCATCTCGAAGCGGCTGAGGTCGTGGTCGAGGCGGCGCTCAACCTCGATGTGCTCCTCCACGTCGCTCTCGCCGGATCCGGACTCCTCGCCCTCGCCGGGGAGGACCCCGGCGTCGGTGGCCTGGGAGCGGAGGCGGATGAGGCCCTTCATGGAGCCGTACCCGTCGACGCCCCACTTCTCCTTGGCCATCTCCACCA
The DNA here is from genome assembly GCF_000231095.2 of Oryza brachyantha. Taxonomy (NCBI): domain Eukaryota; kingdom Viridiplantae; phylum Streptophyta; class Magnoliopsida; order Poales; family Poaceae; genus Oryza; species Oryza brachyantha. Next base: position 14,668,694 of record NC_023171.2, read on the forward strand.
GCACCTCGCGCGCCGGCGACAGCTGCGGCGTCGGCAGCACGGCCGGCGTGACGGGGCACGGCGACACCAGCGACGCGACGCCCCCGGCCCGCTTGGCCCGGATCAGGTACGACGTCGTGTTGCGTGGCGCCGCCGCTCCGCCCCACCTCGCCCCGGCCCCCGCCGCCGGCGCCTTCCGCTTCCACCCCTGCTGCCTCGCCACCCGCTTCCACGCCGGCCTCGCCGGCTTCCCCCCGACGAACACCACCGGCAACACCTCCATCATCGCCGCCGGCAGCGGCGGCGGCGGCGGGGCCGGCGCCGCCCACATCTGGTACTGCTGCGCCGGCGGCCGCATCATCGGGTCATTCATGGACGGATTTGGGGCCGGGACTACTCGTCCAGATCCGAAACCCTAACCCTAGATTAACACCCCAACAAAAAATCGACAAAAAACCACACGATTAGCTCCCAAAAAGGGACCGAAACGTCTCGTGCTAATCTCTCCTCGATTCAATTCGCGTGTTTTTAAGAGATTAATTTACGAATTTGTTCGATCTAATTTGGGGAAAAAAAGAGAGGAGATTTGGATGGAGAGAGGGAGAGAGAGAGAGAGAAGAGACGGCGTGGTCTGGAAGATGTAGGAGAGGAGGGCGTACGAGGGTATTTATTTGGGAGGCGGGTAAGGGATGGACGGCTGGATCCGTCGCGTCGGGTACGGACGGTCGAGATCGCGCGCGGTGGTGCGCTTTGCGGTTGCGTGTCTCGGGTGGACGCCTCTGGTTGATCTGGATGCAAACTGGCGGTTTCTATTTTTTTTCTTGCATTTTTTTGGAAAGGAATGTTGAATTTCTTTTTCTCGTCCATAAATAAAATGTCTATATGAGACTTGAATTTGGTGATGTGGTGTAGCTGCACACTTTTTTGTTTTTGTAAATATGAATTGATATGTGTGGATTTATCGTGTTCGCAAAGTCATCAAATTTATTAGGAATTTTTGTATACCATGATTATTTTCTCGTATATTAGTGCCTCTATATTGATTTTAAAAAATTACACGCGATGATAAAAATATTGTACAGTAGGGTGGTTTAACTAGCGTGAATTCTACTAGAAATCAATGCGTAGTTATGATGGTTAGGAATTATTAATATTTTATCCAAAAGATTCACGATAGTTTACAGGCGTATAATTTATTTAGAAATATCAATTATAGCCGTTCATTTACAATAGTTTACTATGTGGTATTTGGAAGTCTGAATAAATGACAATCATTTTCATGCCAAGCTAGTGCGTAATAAATAATGAATAATGATACCAATAAATCCTCTCACCCTAATCTTTTCGTTTATGTTTAAGCTCGTAAGTGAAAAAATGAATTTTCAACTTATTGTAAGTTGATTTTTGGTTTTTTCATCGTAGTTTATTTATCAGTATTTGCCTTTAGATAGATAAGAATGTATATAATTTTTATTCATAAATTATTTTATTTATTTATAAATATGTTATTTGGTTTGAGTAATAATTCACAAACCGTGCATTAAAAGAGACGCATCCGTAAACGTGCATGTGCGATTTTCATGCATTCTTTGCTCGTGCTATTTTTTTTGGGTAACCGAAAATATCGTATGCATGCGTACAAACACCACGGCATAACTTAAGTTAGTAAAAGAAAAGTTTTTTTTTTCTTTTTGGGAATCAGATCTTCTGCGCAAAGCTACGTCAATAGCACTTTTAAAAAAAAAAAAACCTTTGATGAGCTTCACGGGCTACTCTCCACTTATTTCTCTTCTTCGTCCATGCCGTGAGGTTGAAATTTCCTAGTCCGTCACATGTTAATGATACGTAGCACGAGTACAACACAACGAGGGAAAAAAACATCTACAGTATAACTAATACTCCTATATAGGCTACAATTAACATCTAAATTTAATCACACCGAAATATGCCCTTTTTTTTTCGAAGAAGAAAACACGTACTCCGTAGCTAGGTGCAAGCGCATGAGTTGGCTATCTTTTTTTGACTCACAATCAACAAAGACCGAAAGAAAAGCACGTAAACATGCACGCACACGTTTGTCACCGGCGAGTCAAAGCAACGAATCCTTGGACGCCCGTCACACCCCTTCCATCCATCACCCACGCAACGCGATGGCACGCAGCTTCCCCTTGTGCTCTCGTCTCATTCGCTACAATATAATAGACAAAACAGTTTATGAATGATTAAAGAATTACTCTGTCCTCCCTCCGTTTCGTGATGTAGGTTTTTATAGCATTGGTTAAATTTATATAGATGCTAATGAATCTAGACACATATATAAATATATACATTCATCAATGGATAAATTTAGACAAAGTTAGAATAACTTACAATATGAAACGGTGGTAGTAGTTAAGATTTTATATTCATGTTACTATCAATACAAAATAAATTATGATAATAAACTACAATAAAAATATTTAAATACCTTAATTTCAAATTTTAAATTTTTAAACATAAATATCTATACGCCTATAAAGATGAGCAGTCAATTGCCCCATCCCAATTCTCTCCTATTTTATAAAAGAAAAAATAACTACGACTTATATCAAACCAATTCTAAACTCTATTTTAATAATATACTAATGATATTTTTTGATAAAATTTCGTTGCAACGGGCCATGGGCTAATATAGCGGCCTTGGGGCACTGTACCGTACCACCGGCAGGAGGAAAAAGTCTATCAAAGTTCCCTAAACTTAAACGCGAGTCTATTTTTCGTTCCTTAATTAGAATACCAGAAATGTGTACCCCTAAACTTATTTACTCCATTTAAAAAAGGCCTCTTGGCAGTATCAACTAACTTTTTTGACTGGTTTTACACATGTAGCGTATAGTGGGTCCCACATGTCGGGTTTTTATTTTTTCCTCTTTTCTTCTTTTATCTCTCTTCCTCTCTATCTCTCTTCTTCCTCACGACACGGCGGCTCACCACACCACACACCACCACCGCGCCCGGGCACGAGCCCACTTGCGCGCAGACGCACCGAAGCTTCTTCGTCTCCATTGCGCGCGTTTATAGCTAGCTACCTAGCTCGCTCTCTACTAGTCTGCATGGTTGCATGTGCTGATGTGCATATAGCTAGCTGGCTCGCTCTGATCTACTGGCTGCGGAAGGAAGCAATGGCCGCAAAGGAGGGGGCCGTGGGGACGAACCAGGTGATGCGGTCGCGGTGCAGGGCCGTCGTGGTGTTTGTTGCCCTCTGCGGCTCTGCCTCTACCTCAGTTGGGCGTACCACTGCCACTGGTACACACCGGATCTAGAGGCCGCCTCAACTTGGGGGACGTGAAACCCGTCAACGTTGCAGTCGGCGCTCGACTCGTGCACGAGGAGAGGCTGCCCACGCACGACACGCGTCGATCTCGTCGCGAGCTCTCGTCATCGCGCTCGGGTTGTTCAGCAGCAGGGACAACGCCCATTCCACCGCTGCCACTGAGGTGTCCATTTCCGTCTTGCAGGGAGCCCTGGACGGAGAAGAAGAAAAATGCAGCGGTGTTCGTCAGAGGAGGAAGTCGGCTTATTTGGAGCTATTATGTTTGACGGATCGTGCTCACGATGCAGAGGGCGTGAATGAGTTGGTCGGGGCATGTGTGGGGGTCCTTGCTCTGTAGGGAGAGGAGCACACCGATCATGGTCTGTTGCTTCGCCGGCCTGGTTATCCATCTCCTTCCTCCTATGATCGCTGACCAGTCTTTGAAAGAACGTCGTCTGCTCTCGCATCCTCTGTGTCAGCCTGCCAACGAACAGCCGCCGGCAGGAAGGCCCACAACGTTGATGTGCGCTCAACTCCATCGTTGATCTCCTTCACCATCAAGGCCGCCGTCCGCAACCAGCCCCAGCCGCCCCCCGCCCACCGCGGTCCGCCCCATCTTGGGCGCCCGCTAGAAGGACGGGAGAGAAGGAAGAGAGATGAGAGCAAGGAAGAGAAAGGAAGAAAAGAAGGAAGGAGAAAAAAATTAAAAAAAACGACGTGTGGGACCCACTATACACCGAGTCAGCAAACCGGTCGAAGAAAAATGAGTGAATACTGCTAAAGGACCATTTTTGAACGGATTATACATGTTTAGGGGTAGACATTCCTGGTATTCTGGTTAAGGGACGGAAAACAGACTCGCATCTAAGTTCAGGGACCTTTGATGGACTTTTTCCCCTGCAGGATCGTACGTGCGGGCTGCCGCGGAGCACCGGCGTCACGGCCCAAAACGGATGGCCCGTTAGTGAAGTTGGGCCTTTGATCTGACCAAATCGACACGATCTCGGGTCACACCTCCGATTTTTTTTTATTTTTTTTATTTTTTTTTTTGGGGGGGTTAGAATACTAATCAGTGGGGAGAGGCAAGGCAAAATCTGGAGCACAACCCGAGCACGCAAGAACAGGGAGGAAGCAGGAGGCCGGGGAGGAATCTCACGGGGGGGAGATTTTCCGATGGCGGAGGGGGCGAAGCCGGACGCGCAGCTGTTCCAGCTCCTCTCCGACCTTCTCCAGCAGGTAGGCACCGCACTGCGCGCCTCCGCCCCCTCTCGATCGGTTGTCGATTTCTCGCCGGAGATTGATTGGGGGAGCCTCGTGATTTCGCCGGCATGGATGCGTGCTTCGTGCCTTCGTTCGAATGTTCTTCGTTCTGCGGATCTAGTATTAATTTCGGCCGATCCCAGTATCTATGGAAACCTAGTTTAGTGTTGGGGAGAGCGGGTACACGACATCAACATGGCTGGGAGAGAGAAGCAAGATGGCATGGGTTCAGGTTTAGACTTGATCCAAGCAATCTGTTTCTGGTTGTTGCTGATGGATTCCTTCCTGATGCCTGTTGTTTAGTGCTTTATCAAAAGAAAGAAAAAAAAATCGAAGGTCTGAAAGAGTGATGCATCTATGCTTATTATCAATCTACTGGTGATTGGCTGGGATTAGTTCCTTATTGTTCTATGAAGCAAACTTACTAGGTAAATCATGCTGTTGTAAACCAAATTATCTACCCCTGTTTTAAAATGCTGAACTTTATTACCTACACCAATTGGAGTCTGGGGTGTCACACTTTTCTTTCACAGAAATTTTTTTACACCCGTGGTCACTAAATTAACTGAAACACATCTTCATGACAAGTGAAATGGCACACATGATTAGTTCATTCGAGGTTTCTGCTTAACATCGTCTTTGCACAATGATGCTTTGGGGCTTTGCTACTCCCCACCACTTACTGTCTTGTTTGTAGGTGTGTGTTTTGCATTGCATGTAATGTTTTGTCACCGTAGTGTCAGAATTTGTCATAGTTCATTGAGTGTATAATTGGAAGTTTGAACCTTCATTATACACAGTGTTGCAGGTGGTTGTTATTTTACAATCATTTCTCATATTTCTTAGGATATTGATTTCTTACTCTTCAACGTCACATCTTTCTGTGATATGGGTAAGACAGCAACTATGTTTTGATGCTTGAACATGATAATCAATAAAGCAACAATTAACCCCATCCCAAAATAACTTCATTTGCCTATCCCACACATACCAATAAAAAACAAAAAGGCTATAATACCTTCATTTATCAAATCCTAAGACAATCATCCTCCATTTTATATACTTCCAATGCACTTATTCCCCACTTTCACAGCACCTATGCAATTATTGCTAAAAAATGACTTATTTTGGGACAAAGAAGATATAACAAAAATGATCTTATTCTGAGGTAGAGATATATTTGATTAATCAAATGCAGGTGGAGTCTATGAGCAACCAGGAAGAAGTAGAATTGCGTGCTAAGATTGAAGCACTAGGCCTTGAAGTCACTAAGGTACCAGAGCAAACACCTAAGCAACTTGACGAGGTATCTGCAAGAAACTCTGTTTAATCCCCTTTCTATGAGTTTATGTCCTGACTTTTGTTGTCATCTCATTGCTTTTTTGCTTGACACTATGTTTAGTTAGAGATTGCAGCAGAGCTGGACAAACTATCAGCAAGGCTTGATAATGTTGACAAGATGATATCTTCTGCCATGGCCTCAGATCCAGAGGTGAAATCTCTTTTGAGTAGCACTGCTGATATCTGGATGCCCGTCATCACCGCCTCTGCCGACGAAAGGCGGGGATTTGTAGGTACAAGTGGTGAAAGCAGCAAGGAAGAGCAGGAGAAGTCTGAACAATAGCAGATACAGCCTTCTCCTACATGTACCTTTTCAGGAGAATTTCATCCCTACCATGTATCAATTTTTTTGGACAAAAGGAAACAATAAGCACACATCCTGTCCATGTACACTGATTCATGAGACGGTAAATAAATCTGTTGAGTGTCAAACCCTGTGGTGGCCATTTTTGTATACCAATTATTGGTTTTTTTAGGCTGTTATTTTTCAGTTTCCATTCTCAAACCTGCGGATGTAAAGTGCAGAAGTATGCAGCTAGGAACCACAACATTTTTATCTGGAAATGCATCAAGGTCGTACCACTATCTGTATGATGATGTTGATTGGAGTCTGATAGCTTGTCACTGCATGCCTTCGTGGCATGATTATTTTGTCCTGCTCCTGCTGCATCAGCTGTTTCATCTGGCGAGCCACGTCGACTGCTTCACAATAGCCACTAATTATTTCTGATTTTTTTTTTGCAATTTAGCTTTGATTTTAGAGCTCTGTGTTGTTCACAAGGGATGGAATTATGAATTATCCGCTGTGTTATTCCGTAGCAAGACTCCAAAGAGCAACTGCTGAAGAAGGCCTCTTCTTGGCGCGAAACCAACGGCCGCAAGAACACCACAGAATTCAAGAAGAGAGGAGGCCTCACAGAACCGCTCGTCTCCTCCCTCCACTCCTCCGTTCCAAATCCCGCCAAAACTGTCACCAACCATGGCGACATGGCGCCATCAGCGCCCTCCCTTCCCTCGCCATACACTTCGCCTTCGCCTTCTCCTCCTCTTATCTGTTTCTCTCCAGAGCTGCTTGTTTTGCTTCTACTTGTAGCGGCGAGCTGCCGGTGCTGAGGTCGGAGCAGCGGCGGCCATGGCGGACGACGGCAAGAGCAGTAACCAGATCCTCCAGGAGCTCGACGCGCTCAGCCACACGATGTACCAGGCGCACACCAACCGCCGGACCGCGTCGCTCGCGCTCCCTCGCTCGGCGACCGAGGTTAATGGCGGTGGCGCCGATGTTGTCCGGGCCGAGTCGCGCCCGCGGTCGCGACGGCTGTCCCTGTCGCCGTTCCGATCGAGGCCTAAGCAGGGCAAGAACGCGAACGATGAGGGTGACGACGACGACGATGACGGCGACGCCGGGGCACGCCGCGTGGGCGCGGCGCCGTCCAAGAGCCAGAGCTTCGCGGCAGTGACGACCCCGGCCGGCGGCGGCGCGGCGACGGCGGGGGAGAAGAAGGGGATATGGAGCTGGAAGCCGATCCGCGCGCTGTCGCACATCGGCATGAACCGGCTCGGCTGCCTCTTCTCCGTCGAGGTGGTGGCGGCGCAGGGCCTGCCGCCGTCCATGAACGGGCTGCGCCTCGCCGTCGCCGTGCGCAAGAAGGAGACGCGCGACGGCGCCGTGCAGACCATGCCGTCCCGCGTGCAGCAGGGCGCCGCCGACTTCGAGGAGACGCTCTTCGTGCGCTGCCACCTCTACTGCAGCGGCGGCGCTGGCACCGGCAAGCCGCTCAAGTTCGAGCCCCGGCCGTTTCTCCTTTCGGCGGTGGCCGTGGACGCCCCCGAGCTCGACTTTGGCCGGAGCGCCGTGAACTTGAGCCTCCTCGTGAAGGAGTCCACGGACAAGAGCCACCAAGGGGAGCGCGTCCGGCAATGGGACATGGCGTTGCCGCTCGCCGGGAAGGCGAAGGGCGGCGAGCTCGTCGTCAAGCTGTCGTTCCAGATCATGGACGACGGTGGTGTAGGTCTGTACAAGCAACCCGAAGCAGCAAGGAAGACGACCTCCTCTTCTTCTTCCTTGTTTGCGCGGAAGCAGAGTAAGCTATCGTTCAGCATCACGAGCCCGAAGGTATCGCGCCCCGAGCCGACACTGACGGCGACGAAGGGCTCGCCGTCGCCGGACTTGAAGGGCATTGACGACTTCAAGCTCGACGAGCCCAATCCGCCATTGCTGGAGGCCAAGAAAGAGCCAGAGCCGCCGGAGACGGAGGAGAAAGGCGACGACTCGGAGTTCCCGGAGTTCGACGTCGTGGACAAAGGTGTGGAAGGGCAAGAAGAGAACGTTGAAGCGAAAGGTGAGGCGGAAGACGGCAAGGAAGGAGCCAAGGTGGAGGGGGAGGATAAGGCGACGTCGGCCGCCGGCGACGAGGTGGTCAAGGAGGTGGTGCACGACAGCGCGCACGCGTGGCGCATCAACGAGCTCGAGGCGATCACCAACCAGATCAAGGCTCTCGAGTCGATGATGCTCGGCGACGCGCCACCCACCGCCAAGACGGAGGAGCCGCAGGACGGCGACGACACGGGAGGGCTGGACACCGACGAGGAGGAGGTGACCCGAGAGTTCTTGCAGCTTCTGGAGCAAGGAGACGGCAGGGGCGCCCTGGCCAAGTCGGTGTCCTCGCTCAAATCCGGCGTGAAGCGCGGCTCCGCCGCCGCCGCGTCCAGCTACATCTCCGACCTCGGCAAGGGGCTCGGCCCGATCGTGCAAACCCGGGACGGCGGCTACCTGACGGCGACCAACCCGTTCGACATCCCCGTGGAGAGGAAGGAGCTCCCCAAGCTCGCCATGCAGCTGTCCAAGCCGTTCATCCTCCAAGACCAGAGGCTCCCCGGCGGCGGCGCCGAGCTGTTCCAGCGGCTGTGCGCCGGCGGGTGCGAGACCCTCTTCGCGAAGCTGGCGGCGCTGATCGCGACGGACGAGGTGGTCGGGAAGACGGCGGAGCAGATCGCCTTCGAGGGCATGGCGTCGGCGATCATCAGCGCCCGGAGCGCGGCCCTCGGCGCGAGCTCCAGCGCGGCGCAGTCCGTGTCGCTGCTCCGGACGATGTCGACGGCGATGAGCGACGGGCGCAAGGAGAGGATCGCCACCGGCATCTGGAACGCCCAGGAGACGCCGGTGACCGTCGACGAGATCCTGGCGTTCTCGCTGCAGAAGATCGAGACGATGGCCATCGACGCGCTCAAGGTCCAGGCCGACATGGCCGACGAGCAGGCGCCGTTCGACGTGTCCCCGGTCAGCGAGAAGAGGAGCGGCGGCCACCTCCTCGACACCGCCGTGCCACCGGAGGAGTGGGCGCTCGCCTGCATCGGCGCGGACACGGTGACCATGCTGCTCGTCGCCCAGCTAAGGGATCCCCTGCGCCGGTACGAGGCGGTCGGTGCGCCGTCGATCGTCATCATCCAGGCCATCAGAGCCGCCGGCAGTGACGACGACGAGCCAAGGTTCAAAGTAGCCAACCTGCACGTCGGCGGCCTCCGGCTGAAGTCGGCCGACCGGCGTAACGTCTGGGACGGCGAGAAGCAGCGGCTCACGGCGATGCACTGGCTCGTCGCGTATGGGCTCGGCAAAGCCGGCAGGAAGGGAAGGACGTCGGCGGCGGCGGCGGCGAAGGCCGGCCATGACGTGCTCTGGAGCATGTCGTCGAGGGTGATGGCCGACATGTGGCTCAAGCCGATGCGCAACCCGGACGTGAAGATCCCTCTCAAGTAGCTGCTGCCTGCTTCTGGGATTCTCTGCATCTGAAAAAAAAAAAGAAGATTCAGATTCCAGGTTTCAAATATAGCACATTTTGATTTTTTTTTTTTGAAGTTCAAGACTGTAATTTATACTTGATTCCTGCACTGTGATAGTACTGTAATAAGGAAATGTGAGTGTCTAAGCATTAGGTTCCAGCACTGTTTATTGTGTTGTGATTATTCATGTCATGTACTGGAAGAGGAATAATACAGTAAGTGAAAAAGATTACTCGTGACTTGTAAGGACTATGTAAGCTATTGCCACTTCAGCTGCACAGAACTACTGTACAAGACCATCTGTAAGTTCAGGAAGAATAACAGCACACAGAAAATAAGATCTTAGTTTTCATCCTTATCAATAATATGTACAATGGAGGAAAGTGTATATACATGAGAACATTTTCTCATACAACATTTTCAAACTGGAGTTAATAAAAGCATCTTTAAAGAACAAGTGTCCCTTGAGAAGTGCTGATCTCCTGGAGCTTATATTGGTTACTTTAAGGTGTTGGGATACAACTGCAATATGAGACATGCCATTCATATGGTACACGGTGTATATCGCTCAATTTGTTGCTTCCTGAAACTATCAACTGTAGTCTTTCCAATAGTCGGTCAGAATCATGTGCTATCACTTCTCTGTGAATAAAACAAAGCATACTAACAAAAAAACGTTTTTAAAACTGGTCAAGTTAGATGTCAATTTCTTCCAGTTCACGAGGAAGCCCTCCACTCGTTGGCCTGAAATAAACAGATTGGAACTCATCACATGACTATCTATAAGAAATCTGTCAGGAATCCACACAATACACGATTGAGAAGCCATCATGCCAATTTTAATTTTAATGGACATTGACTAAAGTACTACTGTAGAATGAAAGCACCATTTTAAAGCCAGGAAAGTCCCGCACATGCGTATCAGTTGTACAACGACAAATGAAAAGGATGAATTCTTTCTCATGGTTATCAACAGGGGAAAGGACACATATAAACACGCCTCTGCTCACAGTTGTCACCAAGTGGACCTTCAGAACAATTTTAGGTATGTTTGAACACACCAAGGACATTATTGTTAAAATACCACTTGTGAAATACAAAAACAAATATGACAATACAATGAGAAATTACAATGGATACTTACAGTCCAGTCAATATCTTAATTGTATCATAGAAGAACCATTGCATGGTTATGACAGGCCCAACAAGAGTGATTCGAACCGGTAAGCTTCTTGTGAACAAGCCACGAAACCCAATACTTTTCACAGCCTGAAAGAGTAGGATGAAACCATGAGATCCTTGGGATGATGAGATTCTGAATTATTCTAAGCTGGAAACAAAGAAATCATATCCTTACATCTACGATATTTCTGGCCTTTTTGTTGTACAAAGATGAGACAATGTTATCTGCGGGATTTGATACAATAGTACCAACTGCACCAGAGATATACCCAGCCAAACAAGTTGCACCAAGCTCCTGCAATGTTGAACAATCCTCTTTTTTCTTCTGAATAACATTCTTATATAGGATATCCACGGAATGCTCAAATGTTGAAAACATTAGCATAGAAACTGCATGAATAAGAATGAATGGGGTAAGATGTACATGAACAGATAAGACACTTATAATTTAGAAACCAAAAGATGCATTAATGAAGTAAGAACTGACATACTTAAGTGAACGTTGTGAAAAGGTTTCAAAACTTCAAATACAAGTCAAAATGAACTTTTGAAATAAGCAGACAGATGTTCCTTATTACAGTAGGTGCGAACTTAAGTTCAGGGTTCACTGAGCAGAAAGAAATAGGATCCCCCCAAGACCGTGAGCAATCAGAATTACACATACAGATACAGCTCGTTCTTGTCTCTTACAAATTAAGTACTTCAAATAGAGTTGTTATCAATGTGGCTTGTGCACTTGCACCTATTTTTGTACAACATAAATGAAAATAGTTTCCCAAAAGAACATGATTAGATCATAACTTAATCAGAATTATCTTATAGTTGTAAAATGAGCTCATGTAACAATGTTACACATTACTACAGATGATCCAGAAGCAGTTCAAGCATATCTAATACAGACAGAATCACGGAAGTAGTACGTACATGGAAGATTCCGTCCCCAAAGAGGTAAAAGGCCCCTGTAAAAGCTGCAATCAACAAACAAAAAAATATAGTTTCTTTAGAGGTAAGAGGAATAGGAGTGTTATCTCAGATGTACAATAGTGCACCAACCAACAAGCAAAGCTAAGAATACGCAGCATCTTACACAAGGAAGCTTACCCAGACAAGCCTTCAGTGGCATACACCCTTGGAAAGCCATCAACCAAACCTTTTGCAAACATAGGTTGTGTCTGCACACGGACTTTCACCGATTCAAAGGGGCAGAGGGCAACATCAGCTATGATTTGAGCAGAGGCGCTGCTAAGAAAGTAAATGGTGCTCTTATTTCTGTCCACTAGCACATCAGAATACTTCTTCTTGAAATACTCATAAAGACCAAACTTGCAGCCACCTTGAACACCATAGCCAAAAAATTTCCCAGCCCATCCCCTCCAAAGCGATGAAGCTCCCTCTTCCTTTACAAGAATGTTCAGTCCCGAATATATGCTGGTGTACTTCATGGGATTCACCTGCCAAAAGAATAAACGGACGAACTATAAAAAACCAAACATTACCTTGTAGATCATTATGGATTTGTAATGATATATGCTATACTAGATTCCATTAAATTACGAAAGAGTGAAAGGGTCATGTCTGCAAATCATATGAAATACATTTCATTATCTTCACACAAGATACATATCCGAAAATTTCCATTAGGAGGACCTTGAACAACTAAGCATTGGGACATCGCTACCTATAATCATTTCTACACTCACCAACTAGACAGTGGCAATTGCCACACACACGCATAAGAACTCGCTCCTCTGCGATGGAGCAGAAGCAACCACACGGCCATTAGCAGTACCTGCATGTTGACCTTGAGGACGTCGAGCGGGGTGATGGCGAGGTGGGTGGCGCCCGCGGCCAGCATCCCGCCGCCTGCGCACAGCGCGTAGTACTCGGGCGAGAACAGCCTCATCCCTCCCGCCCCTCCTCCTCGTCCTCCCCCTCCCCCTCCCTTGGCCACCCTCGCCGCCTCCGCCTCCGCCTCGCCCCCGCGCGCGCCCATTTCCGTCGTGCTGATGAATCGGGCGCCGCAAAGAGCGCCCCGCCGCGCCGGGACGAGGAGAAGAGAGAGAATAGGAAGGTTCGATTCCTTCCTCCTCCGGCGTTGTTGGAGACTGGACCGGAAATGGAACACGTAGTGAGGCCCCGGGCCTTCCCCTTCCTCATGGCGCTGACTTGTCAACGCCACAGCCATTGCCTTAAACCCTAGCAACATGGCCCGCATGTCAGTGGGGCGCGGCAGGGGGAGGCATTTCGTGGGCCCTAGTTGGGCTAGGACTTCCCACTCGCTCGCGGAACTCCATTGCTTGCCACTGATAGGCCATGAGTTGTATTTGGGCCAGGCCGTTACGAGGAGATTTCTATGGGCCGTCATTTCATGGGCTCTAGCTGGGCTGGATCGCTTCGGTTCGTTCGAGATCTAACCAGGAGGATATACCTGGGCCAGAGCGTAGTGATGGGCTATGCATTATAGCCCGCGTTCGGCAGTACGTGGAGGGGGTTATTTATCCGGTGTAAAAAATACAGAAATAGATTAGTACATGATTAATTAATTATTAATTATTAAAAAAATATAAAATATATTAATATATTTTTTTAAAAAAAAATTCGTAAACAATACATAATTTATTATCTAGCCAGGGGTGCCAAACGCGGCCATAGACTTTTTCTTTATGGAAACTCTACCGAACGGCGTCTCGTACGGACAGAAACCTCCTCCTCTTTCTCGAGCAGTTCCTATCCCGCGCCGGCGCTGCCTTCTCCGCACGTCCGCGCCAAGCTGCTTCCCTCCACGAACTTCGTCGCTGCCGCCGATCTCCACTCATGACGGAGGGGGCTTTGTCGCCGCCGATCTTCGTCGGCCCTCTCCCCTCCGCCGACTTTGTCCGCCCTCCACTGCACCCTCTGTGTTGTCTCACCGTGCAGCACCGATGAACAAACTAATATCATCTATTCTGTTTGAACATGATTTCGTTTTGTTGTATTCAGCATGTTTTGTTTACACACAGTAATAATATTCTTTGTTTCTTTCTATTATTATTATCTAATAACCCAGAACATAATTTCAGTCGTGAATATTAAAAGTTCATTGTTTTTTTGTAAAAAATGAATTCGTTTTCATACAGCTATCTACACGAAGATACTAGTACAAGTGTTTCACTGCTTTGCCAACTACACCACTGACAGAAGCAAGTTTATACTGACTCTGTTTCGTATCATACTTTTTAGTATTGTCTAAATTTATTAATTTATCTATAGTCAATCTAATAGCTAATTCATACAATAGTTAACAACAAAACATCAATACATGGTCCTACATGTCATACATATATTTTGTCTTAGAGTACGTGTGCAGCTGATTACTGTACTTGCTCTCAGAAAACAAGGCAGCTTTCGAAAGTTCTATACCTGACGCATGGACACTTGTCTTTCTGTAAGAAGGATGGAGTTGAGTGTACGTTTCAGGCAACAAGGGCGTCTATCTATTCACATGAATTTGGCGGTTTGGCCGCGTTGGCCAAGAAAGTACCAAGAATGGCATGTTTAGTTTCGAAAAACTTTTTAAAAAACATCACAACTAATCTTTAAATATTTAAATAAAATATTAAATATATATAAACATTAAAACTAATTATATAATTATGAGGAAAATCGTGAGACGAATATTTTAAATCTAATTAGTACATAATTAGCCATAATTGCTACAATAGCCAACATGTGCTAATGACGGAATAATTAGACTCAAAAGATACGTCTCGCGGTTTTCGGACGGAATCTGAAATTTGTTTTACACTTAGACTATATTTAATACTTTAAATGTATTACCGTACGCGTCGATGTGACCACTCTTCCAAAAAATTTTCCTAACTGTACGGACCAAAGTAGAATTGTCGGCCGCCAGAAAGGTGCTACACGGCTGAAGTGAACAGGTAAAGCATACTACTGCTATCTGAACTCCCTTTTTAGGAATTAAAATTTTATATCATATTATAAATATTTCATTATTTCTACACTAACACTTATGATTTCTTTCATAATCAATCACATTCTTATAAGAAAACATATTCAATTCAAAATTCAAAAGTAATCATAGAAGTGACCAAGAAAGATTTTCTTTACATCATCTTAGTCTATGCTAAACAAACTACAAATTATTGTACTACATTCATTCTAATATAAGTGTATTTCAAACTACCGTAGAGACATTAGTTATAAGAAGAAAAAAGGAAAAAATCCCCTTATTAATTAAGGAGATGGTATGGAGTAAGTCAGTAGGTGGTAGGAGTAAAATGGACAGAAATTTAAATATAAAATAATATAATTTTTTAAACAAATCTAAATTCTAGAAATGTACATATCGCGATAGATGTAGTACTTTAGGGTGTGTTCAGTTTGCAAAACTATTTTACAAAAACATCACATCGACGTGTACGGTCACATATTAAAGTATTAAACGTAGTCTAATTACAAAACAATTTTCAGATTTCGCTTGGAAACCGAGACAAATCTTTTGAGTCTAATTAATCCGCCATTAGCACCTTGGTTACTGTAGCAATTATGGCTAATCACATACTCATTAGGCTTAAAAGATTTGTCTCACGATTTTTCCCATAACTGTGTAATTAGTTTTAATGTTTATGTATATTTAATGTTCTGTTTAGGTGTCCAATAATACGATGTGATGTTTTTAGAAAAACTTTTTGAAAATGCCATGTTTAGATGACATTTTTTTTTTGGAAATGGGTCACATCGAACGTTTGATCGGATGTCGGAAGAAGTTTTCAGACATGAATGAAAAAACGAATTTCACAGCTCGGCTGGAAACCACAAGACGAATTTTTTGAGCCTAATTAAGTTGTCATTAGCACATATTGATTAATGTAGCACTTATGGCTAATCGTAGACTAATTAGACTCGAAAGATTTGTTTGAAGATTTCTCTCGTAACTGTGCAATTAGTTTTTCATTTTATCTATGTTTAATGCTCCATTTAAATGTCCAAAAATTCGATATGATGTTTTTGGTTAAACTTTTGGGAACTAATCAAGACCCTAATGGATATGGTACATTAAAAAGGGCATCAACCTCTCACATCAAATCTAATCAGTACTGTTTAAATCAGAGAGTCTGATTGTATTGTGCAATTAGTTTTTCATTTTATCTATGTTTAATGCTCCATTTAAATATCTAAAAATTCGATATGATGTTTTTGTTAAACTTTTAGGAACTAATCAAGACCCTAGTGGATATGGTACATTAAAAAGGGCATCAACCTCTCACATCAACTCTAATCAGTACTGTTTAAATCAGAGAGTCTGATCGTACCCGTCTATTCAGATATTAGAGAGTAGTAGCCCGAATTTTCCTTCCGTTTAGATTGGCTTCAAGGGATTGCAATCAAACTGAAAAGTGAAAGTGGCCACGCCTGCCTTCTCATGACAGTAGCGATATCTCACCTTGCCATCATGATGACCAACGAACTTAGTACTACTCCAGTGCTACTTTTCTGTACTTAAATGGACCATTAGCCTTAATCAATCAATATATTCCCTACTTAATCGCAAACGAAAAAAAACCTAGTACTCGAATAAAAGTCATCGGGAGTTCAGCCGTAGTAGAGTTGGCGATGGAGCAATCAACATGTACGGCAAGTACGTATAGTACGTACCCATCTCCACACAGGAGCACACTATTCTTCGTCAGATGGAGAGTTTCACCTGTAGCAGCATGTCACGACGACGTCACGTCCGTACACGCGTTGTCACGACGCTATCCGTACACAGCGAGTGAAAGAAAAAGAGAAAAATTAAATATCCCGATCCAGCCGGGCGCCGCTGCCGCTGGCGCGCGCGGCAGTGAGTGCCCCCATGCCGGCCACGATGTGACCGGCGGCCGCCGCCGTGAATGATCGTTCCACTCGGCCACTTGACTACCTAAAGCGACGCACATCTGATGCGCTTTGCTGCTTTAGCTGCTGCTGCTACCATCGCGAGGAGGAGGAGGAGGAAGAAGAAAACGATGGTCGGGTGACCAATTAAGCAATCAGTAACAGATAGTACTATCTCACAGTGTTGATTACGTGCAGAATAATTACAGTTGCACACTTGCATTGGTGGTAAGTACAAAGAAATATCTCAGGAACACGTAGCTACTATTCACGGTGAAGGTGGGGCGAGCTCGAGCGTTCGCCGGCGCGGCAGCGGCCGCCTAGCTACGGTACCGACGTCCGGCAGCGGCCGCGGCCGCGCTCGCTGGTGGTGGTGGGCTCTTGCTGTGAGGAGGCCTGTGCCGCGTCGGCGGCGCAGCACGGGGGACTGGGAGGCTCGGCGGTGGCCGGCGATGGCGGCGCCACCACGACGAGGGCGCGGCGGCAGGAGGGGCACGTCGAGCTGGACAGCAGCCAGACGTCGACGCACGCCGCGTGGAAGCCGTGGCCGCACGGCGGGAGCACGCGGACCTCGTCGCCGCGGGCGAACTCGGCGAGGCAGATGGCGCACTCCGGCCGCTCCTCCTCCTCCTCCTCCCCTGCTCCGAACGACACGGTCGGCAGCGACTGCAGCGCCTTCTTCTTGAGCCCCTTGCTCGCCGGCGCCGGGGGCATTGCCCCCTCCGCTCCGGCGTCGGGCTCCGCCTCGACGGCGAACGACGAGGGGTTGCACAGCCGCGAGCACCGCGCCACGAGTGCCAGCCCGACGACGCAGAGCAAGAAACAGAACACTGCGGCTAGAATGAGCAACGTGTCCGTGTGGACACCGCCGTGGCCGCCGCCAGACGCCGTCGCCGTCGCCGTCGCAGCAGCCAGGTTGTCCGCGGACTGCAGCAGGTGACGCATGGTAGGTCAGGTGAGAGCAGTGGCGGCCACTGTGCCTACGAGGGGTCAGTTTAGGTCAGTGAGCTCCGAAGTGACTGCTAGCTACTGAGAAATGCAAGAGGCAATGGAAGAGTTAGGCTGCCGGAGCTGCATTTTTATAGTGTTGATGAGATGGTGCTTGTTCTGGTTACCGATAATCAAATGTGAAAATTGCTTCAGCTCATAAGTGAAGCGTCGCTCTCCACCAATTTTTCTTGGACTTTTCTTCTGTCAGAGACTCTGCTCCATGACTAACTTCACCGTCGTGTGCTGCTTATTTTATCGGTTACAAACAATATTTAAAATTTATAACCTAATTATATAATTAATTTTATGATTTTCAACTCTATTTTACAAGTAGTAGCATTTAAATATAGTATATGCGACTATGCGAAGTTTATATGTGAATTATTTGTGAACGTTTTGTTCATTTTTAAATGGTTTATCGGTAGTGGTTGAAACGATCGCACCCATCCTATTTGCTACTACAACTTTTTTGCGTGTCCCTTTTTTATCCTAAATCTGGCGTTGGCCGATCTCGATCTATGCAGGCACGAGGTCTCAACGTATGTTTGAGTTGCAGCTGTTACTTAATTTACTGGTTAGCATATAAAGCAAGCACGATGCCAGGGTGCTAAGCCATGTCCAATCTGCACGTCCTAACGGAGAAAGTCGACGTGGCGATGACCGTGAAAGTGGACGCAGGGGTGCAGCTGCAGCAGCATCGGCCTGTGCAGTTCTGGAAAAGTGATTCCATCGATGAAACGCTACGATCTCCGTGCCATAATAATTTTATTTTTTGATTTTGTGTCTACCATTCATCTTATTTAATAAATTTACACAAAAAATTAATCACACATTAAATAATATTTATACTTTATAGTCTAGTAATAATAAAAATATTAATCGTAAAAAAAATCAAATAAGACGAATAGTCAAAACATTATATCTAAGAACTTAAAAATAATCGATTTCGGGACTGGATGGGAGTAGTACACAACAAAGCAGTATTCGCATTCGAATTTGCCGACGACGTTGTAGAAAGACACCAGCCAGGCCCATGTGTAGATGTGTAGGGTCATGCGCCACGTCGGATACATGTCAAAGCACAAGGACGTACTGCAAAGATCTGTGGATAACATAGGCAAATTGGTCGTAGACTCGTAGCCACCGTACCAACCTTTGTGGAAAAAAAATGATGCCTCATGCTCCCTCTGTTTTTTCAAGCGTTTAACACTGCTTCAATTTTAAGTATGTGTCTAACTATTTATCTTATATAAATACGAAATTATTAATGATTTTGGTATGATTTGTTTTATTATTAAAAGTATTTTACCCATACCTTACAATAAACTTGTATGAATTTTTTAAATGAAATAGATAATAAAACGAACATTTAAAAGGTTAATTGAATATAAAAAACCAATGGAGCAATCGGTCCATTTATCTTTTACGACCAATTCTATTTATTGGGCACGTATAAATGTGTCTATTAGCTGACGATTTCGATCGTCACGTAAGTAAATTTTCGATCGTCACGTAAGTAAATTTGGTAACGTGGAGGAAAGAGAGAATAGAAGAGAAAAGCTGTTGTCATGCATGACAATGACTTAGAGTCGACTCTTATTATTTTTAAAGGAAACTTTCTTGCATGAGAATAAATAAAAATAAAACTAGCTTAATAAAAAACATTTTATTGTATTAATGAAGAAATCACACCCGACTCTATTTTTATACGTATCACTATAAAATAGACTTTTATTACTGACGTGGCTCGAGATAGAGCCCACGATGAACTGTACCGTTGAACATGCACTTATTGTCCTTTCTGCATCACGATACTACATCATCTTGTGCCTGTAACTTCTGCAAGAAAGGAAACAACGCAACTTGTCCAGGTTCGATGCACGATATTGATGTATCATCCATCCTATCTCGGCCAAACACAAGCGAGACTATTTACTCTATCAGAAGCAGCATAGCATTATTTTAGGTGATCCTGCCGCGCAGGATAGACGGCACATTTGGGGAGCTCCATTGGAGCAGCTCGCGCAAAACGGAATTTTATTTGTTTGTGTGTTGTGCGCGCGCGCTGCGCTGCGCCCCGGAAAGGTTGGCGCACGGCGCGGCGCGTGCGAAGCGGGCGGCAACACGTGCTCGCCGCGGCCTAAAACCCTCACTACCTCGCGGCCCCAAGCCCCCAACCGATGGCAACCCGCGCCGGCGCCGATTCGTCCGCCATTTTTTTTCCCTCTCGGTGGACGGTGATCGTGGTGGAGCGGACGCGCGCGCAGGCGAGAGGGGGAGACGAGACGAGTGCGCGGCCGTCCCCAGCAACGCTCACAGATGCAACTTGTTGTTGCGCGCGCCAATGCGTTCTATCCAGCACGTTTCTTTCTTTCTTTCTTTCAGGGTCACCTGTTCCAGTGTTATCTAGATTGCGATCTTGATGGGGGGCAATCATGTCACGTTGATTACAAGCCCCAAAGTGCAAAGGACCGCGGGATAAAGTGCAAGGGAGGGTGGCCTACGAGTAGCAGTACTCACCTAAACCAAACCGTCCGAGGGATAAGTTTCATCCGACTGAATTCTAGGCTTTTCCGTTGATAGGTTTCATCAAAATGAACTGTGCTCTCTGTGCGTCCCAAAATAACTTTACTTCTTCACTCACCTATACTAATACAAAAGTAATAGATTAATCATATACTAATCTATTACTATGTTTTTCACGCCGGATAACTAGCCTCTTTCTCCTCTCCCGCCCAACAATATCTGAATTGTAAGCTTTACTTTTTCACGCACATATACTACTAATACAAAAGTAAAAGGACACTAAATATCATTTATTTATTAAATTAATGTATTTTTTCTCTACTTTTATAAACTCTATAACAATAATTATGAAAATAAATTTATTTTGGTACAACCAGAAAAGTGCTAAAATATCATCTTGTTTGGGACCCAGGGAGTCGGCCTTTTGGCTTGGCCAAAGCGCTCCGATGATCAGGTACAGGTACGGAGCAGGAGAGGTCAAGACAACACTTGAGAGCAGCAGCAGCAGCAGCAGCAGCGGCGGCGCTAGTTGGTGGCCCGTCCTGCTATCCCACGTTGCCTACCCGGGGGGGTGGAGACGGCGACGGTGCGGGAGCTTTTTGTGCTGTCCTGCCGGCGTTGGGAGCTAGCGGCCGCCGTGCTCCGATCGATGGTGGTGACGATGCCTATCTCATCTCCGGCCAACGGCTGCCGGCTCTGCGAGATTGCAATGCTACATGCGGTTAGGAAAGGTCAATGTTATGTCTCGTGTCTGGTAGGAAGAGAGTCGAGCTGTTTCTTTCTGTTCTTGAAGACGAAAGGGGTACGTGCTGGACCAGACAGAGTGAAGTTGCAACAGTTAAAGTTTTGTAGATATATACTGCTGTGAATGCTGTTAATAGTAAATTAGTAGAGCAATTTTACCGTATATGAAAAGATAACGGGAGATTTCATACCTCTTGTTACTAGGTACTAATTTTACACTGAAATTTTAATATATCTTAGTACTTAACTACTGTAAAATTTATTTAAGTACTATAAAATTGTTCAAATTGGTAACAGTACAAATCAACGTCACGAGTCCACGACGCTGCAGGCTTGCAACAGTATTCAGGTACTACTAGTAGTACTACAAATGAGAGAAAAAGTGACAGTGGGTCAGTGATTCAGTGAGGTGGAAATGTGTGAATTAGGGGACAGGGAAAAGTGGCAAAACCGGTAGGAACAGTGTACAACTGCAGTTGGTGTTCTTATCTTGTTCCTTTGTTCCTGGGAGCTGAGTCTGCTGTGTTCTTATCTGCTTCTCTGTTCCTGTTCCTATTATAAATTGTTTCTAGTTGTCACCTTGGGCTAGGATGGGCCATGCCTCTGCCTCTAGTTTTGGTGGCCCATACGGAAGCCCACCAAGTACACAGAATCGGCTCGGTAGCCACAACCCACAGGCCATTGCACCCAGTCGCTCTGTCAAACACTATTTACTTGGGCCGTATTGGGCAGCAGCATAATAGGTGAAGTTGGTAGCCCAAAGTAGCACCCTCAACTCCTAATTATTCCTGAAGAACTAGGGAGGACGTGTTCTTTTCGGTTGTTAAAATTAGCTCATTAGCCTCACACAAAATGATAAATATAATTAGTATATAATTAATTGAGAATTATATTTAAAAATTGATTTATTTAATTTTTAAATAAACTTCTTACACCATATAAAAAAATATACAAAATACATCATTTAACAATTGTAAAATCGTAATGACCAATATCGCGGAAATAAACAATCGTATTAGGTACTTTAGAATCGGGCCGTTGTGGGCTGCTGTACCTAGCTAAAACATGGTCCAGTTCGAAGAATTCTCCACGAACCAAGCCAAACCAGTCGCAAGCGAAAGCGAGCGTGAGCTTTTTAGCCCGGCGCTTGGAAGAACAGGTTGAAACAACCTGCTCTTCACGACGGTCAATTAATGCTGCCCAAATGGATAGGATAGCTAGAACTAATTTGCTGAGGGGTGTGTCCAGTCCAAATTGGTCTCTGAGGCTCACTAATCGACCAATTTCGAATCAATTGGGGATCGAAGAGACATGCATGCATTAGATGAGCCGTAACGTACGTGCGTCATGGCTGACTCAAATGCAGAGGGAGGCAACCAAACAATGATTGGGTTTGGCCGGACCAGCTAGATCGATCGGCCATGTCATGTCATTCGGTCTGACCGACGGTGTCAACATCGCCATATGTACTTGTATGCAGCCTCTCCGTCGACGCTTCGCTAGCTCGATCGCCGGAGTCCGGCCGGCGCCGGCCATCACATGCTCCGATTGCCATGCCAGCTTAGCTTGCTCGACGGCCAACGGCGGACGACGAAGGGATCGATGGCCGGATCGACATCGACATCGATCGTGACCGGTTCTGCCTCTGCATGAACATGTGGAACAGTAACTTGACTATACGCATATTTGTGGTTTTCATGATTCCGCGCGTCCTCGGCGCACTCATGCATGGGATCTTGCTGCATTATCTGCAATATATATCGTGCTTTCTTTTTTTTAACGCAATTAACTTTTAAATTACGGTACGATTTATTACTAAATAGTAGTACTAAGGTGTTCATCGATTGGTCTGCTCAAACAACTGATAGTGCGCTAAACAATGCTATAGTGGCTAATAATGACTAAATTGTACTACCCGTCTCTAAATGTTTGACGCAATTGATTTTTTTATACACGCTTGACTATTTGTTTTATTCAATTTCTTTTGTAAAATATGTAAAGCTATATATATATGCATAAAAGTATATTTAACAATAAATAAAATGATATATAAAATTAATAATTATATAACTTTTTAAATAAGACGAATAATCAAACATATATAAAAAAGTCAATGACATCAAATAGAGATAGTGGGAGTACATGATAGCAAATAGCTACAACCTTCTCATATAGCTATAGCTATCCGAAAATTGTGGCAGCTGCAGCCAGAGATTTAAAACCCTACTTAATACTCTCTAAATATGACTTGTAATTTTAATATTTATAATTTTTTTTAAAATATAATAAATATTCAAACGTGAATAAAAAAATCAATAACGTAAAAAAACCGGCGGGGTACTAAAGTTGGGAGTACATGGTTTCGTGCGATCGGAGAGCGAAATGTAGCCACGAAGTGGTGCCATCGATTTCCTCGTTTTGCTAATGCAAATTTGGTCTAGCGTATTTCAGCTCAAAAGAACTCATCCTCAGTTAAGTATTGAACTTAACAAGTCTAGCTAATACTACAAATTGTGGATATGAGTATCGGAAATTGTCAGCGTAAAGTCTCATGATATCTACCTGGCAAATTAATGCAGGAATGAAGAGAATTTCCTTTTTACTGCTGATGGATGATGCAATCCGCCTGGTGCACGTGTGCGATGTGAAAAATTAGAGATTAGGTTTTCAACTTTACCTAAACACTGTCAACATCACAGTTAGCGTGCGTGCTTATGCACATGGCTGACCTGACATACAAGGAGCAGTCCGAGTTGAACTCTTTGTCGATCCATGGCATGCACGTTTTGAGTCCAAAGTCCTATTTGTCTACGTTCAATGACCAGGATTACCAGCTTAATACGTAGCAGCAGAGACGTATCACGTATCTGATTAATCTGGTGATAACATAGGCCTACATCTGCAGGATAATTAAGGAGAGGCGTGTGCAACAGTGGAAGAATAATTAATTAACCAGTCGAGCAGCAATATCCCGTATAGAGCTCCACGTCACGAGAGCAAAAAATGAAAAACATACTACTCCATCCTGTTTGATAATTGTTGTCTTTTATACCATGATATGGTCTTCTAAATTTATGTTTAATCATGTTTTTATTAAAACATATATAATAAATAAATATATATTTTCTATTACAATACACTTTGTGGCTCATCTATACATATTGTTTTAGTAATTTCAAACTACATGCTTCACAAGTTATTAATACTTAAAGTTTTAAAAGTTTGATCATACTATTATTCAAAATGTTAAAAAAAATATGGAACTAGAGGGAGTAATTTCGTATTTTAATAGATAATGATATTGATTTTTAGCAAACATTTAACCATTCGTCTTATTCAAAAAATCATGAAAATATACAAAAATATAAGCTATAATTGTAATAATTTAATAATATATCCTATCAATAACAAAATAAAAAATAATAATGGAAATTTTTAAATAAAATAAATGATTAGACATATGTTAGAAGGTTAGCGGTGTTATCTATCAAAAAAAAATTAGTGAGAGAGTACTACTACCCCTGTGTTTTTTTGACGCCGTTGACATTTTTATTTACGTTTGATCATTCGTCTTATTTAAAAATTTTGTCCAAATATATAAAATTATAAATCATACTTAAAGTTACTTTAGTAATAAACCAAATTATAATAAAATAATCAATAATTATATAATTTTTTTAATAAGACGAACGGGTCAAACGTAGATTAAAAAAAAGTCAATGACGTAAAAAAATCGGAGGGAGTATATCATAAACTAAGGAGGAGGGAGTACTATTATATCGAGCGATAGAAACATGCGTGGTCAAACAAAGAGAGATAAGTAGCGAGAGATCGACGAGATGTGTGCAGATAAAAAAACTTTGAAAAAATTATAAGAATATCATTAATTTTATAAAATTAGAGATATGTCATTATGATCTATATTGCCATTATGATTTACATGTCATTAACTTATATGAGTCCCACATGTCATTAATATACCAATAATATATATCTAACTTTACAAAATTATAACGACACCTTTGCAAATTTTCCCAAAACTTAAATGATGTTGCCAGCTCGTGTAAGGGTAGCGACAGGCGCGCGGAATTCGGAAGGAAACAGCAGCTAGCCAAGAATTAAGACGATCACTGATGAGGAGACGACTTAGTAGGACAGATCGAGAGCGATGAGAACGACCGACGCATGCTAAGCTGAGTTGGCTCCACACTCCCTCCCGGGTGGATGCGGTGCAGGCGGCATCTCCTCCGCCTCTCGCAGCAGCCAGCCAGCCGCGGCTGCGTGTTTCGACTCGCTGCCTCTCACCTCTGCCTCTGCCTCTGCTGCTGCTGCGAGCTCCCACCTACATAAGGGCTTAAGCCTTTCTCTCCCCGATAATATTGCTGCTGTTCAGGTGGATGATCCATCGACGATCAACAATATCATCGTCTGCGCGTCTGTCATTCAGGTCAGCTTCTGATGCCTTCCGTTCATTCATTCATTCATTCGTTCGTTCGTTCATGGTTGGTGTGCTCTGTTTCGTTGTCCCTTGGTTCTGGGAGCTCGTACAGCTCTGAATGATTGCCATTGAAATCATCACCTGGAGTATTTTTTTCTTTTCAATCAGCGGTCCTTGATCTGTTTGAACTTGGAGATTTACTCCATGCGTCAGGGATTTTCTTCCCTCCTACATGCTTCTTTGGAGTAATTGAGCTGGTTATGCATTTCTTTCGTGCTTTTGTCGAGGAGGCAAGTTTTGTGTTTTTCTTTCTTCCTCGCTTTGTCCTGTTGATTTGTGTTCCCTAGTTCTCCAGTTTCTTGGACCTCTTGCTTCCCTTTCCCTGTGGAGTAGCTTGAGGCAATGAGCTGGATGTTTTGAGCTGCATGATATTGCCAGCTACTACCAAGGATGCAGTTTTTGTCAACTGGTAATTAACGGTTGGCTTTGCATTAGCATTCTTTCCTTTCTTGTTTCTCGCATGTGTTTTCTTTTCTCCTCCTCTACTTATCATTGTTCTTATGAACATGCAAGTTTGACATTACTCTTAACTAGTACCATCTCCATTTTATATTATCATAGTTTAAGTCTCGTTTATTTTTTTCCATTGATCAATACATATAGATATATAGTATATATATATACATATGTCTAGATGCATTAACATTCAAGTAATAAAATAAAATCTTATCATGAACGAAGTGAAAGAAACTTCTATGCCCTTCTGTCATTGGCACAATAATTAAAAAATTCTAGTTCTATGCATCATCAGTGGACAGCAATATTCTTTGATATTTAAGTTCCATTTTTTTTAGTATTTTTGCCTTAGTAATAATTTCATGAAAGGAGGTCTTATGGGTGGCAGCATTGACTCGAGCTTCACGTCTTCATTCACATCCTGTTGGAGTATGTTGACCGTGAACAGTGTAAACAACTTGAGTGTGTCCTTTTCAAATTAACTAACACATTCTAGAAGGCAGGTAAATTTCACAAATAAAAGATGCAATATTATTAACTGTAGTATTCGATGAATTCATGAGTTCACGTACAGTCTCCTTAGCTAGTGTGACAGACTCGTGTTCTTTTAAAGATTTTTTATCATCCTTAAAAGTATCTCAAGGTACTAAAATTTTAGTATAAATTTTTGATATCTCAAGGTATCATGTATCTCAAAATATCATATTTTTTATACTAAAAATGATGATATCTTGAGTTACTTTTTCAAGTACGATAAAAAAACTTTTTTAAGAACAATAATGCATGTAATTCTGAACTCTAAATGTTTCATTTCGCTGATTCATTATCTTACCAGGCTATATGAGGCTATGAGCCAGTGACGAACTTGAATAATCTCGTGAAGGGTTATCAAAAAACATCTTAATTGTCACCAGCCAGTAAACTAATTTTTTTTTGAAGAGGGACAGTAAACTAAGTTAATCCAGCATCAGGAAAAATGGGTTTCTTGTCATTGCTTCTGGTGGCTTCTATGCCCAACATCCAGGTCCTACTGATAGGTGTTATTGGAGCTTATCTTGCGTCTGGTTACAGCAAAATTCTAACTTCAAGCGCTCTAAGAGATATGAACAAGGTGAGCTCTCATCCCACATCACTGTTCACAGCAAATTTAGTGTTGATTCTGCCTAATCCTTTTTGAGATTTCTGACAGGTTGTTTTCACTGTATTCACCCCATCTTTGATGTTTGCTAGCCTGGCGAAGACGGTCACGCTTTCTGATGTCATTTCTTGGTGAGTTTAACAATGCAAATGCAGTCACTACAAAGTCTGCATACTTGGCTACTGCCACCTTACGGGGTATTTGTTTGACTTTTTTATAAAAAAACAAACGATTTATTCGTAAATAAAAAATAATTTGTGAATAAAATTTTTATATATACGTATTCTCAGTGATCTAAAAGTGAAGTCCGGAAAATAAAGTACGGTGAAAAACCCTCAAAATCAACTCTAAATTTAAGGTTAAAAATTTAAATTTTGGCTTGTAAATATAAACAGAAGTGAAAAGGTAGGGGTGTCTGCCAGAATCAACAAAAAAACAGTCCATCCAGATTTTCTGAATTTATTAAAGTGTAGACTCTTATGAATCTTAAAAGGATTCTTGTTTGAAGTGAACAAGCTTACATAGAAATCTTAAGTCATCTTGTCGTTCAAATTGCTCTTCTAGTAGTACCTTAGTAGAGCAAGAGCATAGAAGATCTAGCTTTAGTTCTGTTTGCAGGATAACTCAACAGGACTAACAGAAGCAACTTTTTTTTTTATCATATAGGTGGTTTATGCCAGTTAATATAGGAATCACATTCATTGTTGGTGGCACTCTTGGGTGGATAGCATGTCAAATCTTGAAACCACCACAACATTTCCGAGGGATGATCATTGCCTTCTGCTCAGCAGGTTAAGTTTCCTAGCTGGATTAACATTGTTTTCCCTTCATTATCTGAAGATGCTAATAGTATTAACAGTGTTTTCAACTGAAAAAAAATGCAGGAAATCTTGGAAATCTGCTCTTGATCATTGTTCCAGCAGTCTGTGACGAAGACGGCAACCCGTTTGGAAAAGACCGAAGCCTCTGCCGCTCTCGTGGGCTCTCCTACTCATCACTGTCCATGGCTGTAAGCAAAAAGAAAAAAAAAATCTATATCACATTCGCTCAAGGATCATCCATTGATTTGTAACAGAATTGATCATACACTGTATCTGGCAGCTTGGTGGCCTGTTCATATGGACGCATACATACAGCCTCATGCAGAAGGCAGGCAAAATGTATCATAAGATGCAGTCCAAAAGTATCCAGTGCCCAGCTGACAGTGACGAAGAGCATCCTGCACAATGCGATGATCAAGTAAAACTAGGCGGTGAAACTTCTTACGGCGATGAGGAGGCACCTCTTCTAGTGCCAGCTAAATTGACTGAACACAATGAAGAGAACCAAATGGTAAGTCAGACTGTTTGTCAGTCCAGCGCACCCATGATGGGTTCATTCCAGGGACATCTTCAGAGAAAACTGACTTGTCTGAAATGCAGGAAGCTCCACTTTTATCTTGCGAGAGTGAGATTGCTAACAAAGGCTTCTGGACAAACATGAAGGAAACCATCCACCAGGTTGTCGAGGAGCTGATGGCGCCACCAACTGTATCTGCAGTATGTTTCTGACAAAACCATTTACACTATTTTATGACACTGTCAGTGGCAAATGATTTGACTAAAGTTGTCTCTGTGTTGTTTCAGATACTTGGATTTGTTGTTGGTCTAGTCCCATGGTTGAAGTCTCTTGTCATCGGTGATGGTGCCCCTCTTAGAGTCATCCAAGAGTCCCTCCAACTAATGGGGTGAGTGTAGTGAGCATTCACAGGCTAGCTATCTTCCTCATTTTCTGTCTACCTGCGACAGCATATTTCAAGTGTTTCTTCAGTGACAGTTCGGTTTCTCTCGCAGAAATGGCACGATTCCCTGCATCACCCTCATCCTAGGTGGCAATCTGACACAAGGTTGGGCGCGGCGCTAATTTGCTGCTACACTAGTTAGATATGAGTGGATGTTTGGATTCAGGGATTTTTTTTTGTCCTTTGTCACATCGAATGTTAATTAGAAGCATTAAATATAAACTGATTACAAAACTAATTACATAAATAAATACTATTTCATTAAACATATTTTAAGCCTAATTAAGCCATGATTAGCAAATGTTTAATGTAGCATCACATTCGTTAATCATGGACTAAGTAGGCTCAATAGATTCGTCTCGCGAAATAGTCCAGATTATGGAGTGAGTTTTATTAGTAGTCTATAATTAATACTTTTAATTAGTGTCCAAACATTCGATGTGACAGAGACTTAAAAAAAAAAAGTCACGTAACCAAACAGGCCTGACACAGTGTGCTTTTTTTTTTTTCTGAACTTACTCTGAATGTGCATGCAGGGCTACGGAAGTCGGTGCTGAAGCGGACGGTGATCATCACGATCCTCTGCATTCGCTATGTGATGCTGCCACTGATCGGGATGGCGGTGGTCCATGCTGCATACGGGGTAGGGTTCTTGCCTCACGACCCGCTGTACCGCTACGTTCTGATGATGCAGTTCGCACTGCCACCTGCAATGAACATCGGTAATACCATTTTCATTGCGATTTCTGAAAAATCCTGTCTCTGCTTCCAAGAGTGTCACCTGACCTGACCATGTGTCTTGTAACTGTGATCTGATGCAGGAACCATGGCTCAGCTGTTCGATGTTGGCCAAGAGGAATGCTCGGTGATCTTCCTGTGGTCCTACCTGATTGCTGCCATTGCACTCACGACGTGGTCGACGATATTCATGTCCATCCTGTCTTGAGGCTGACGGCGACGAGAAGAACCGAATTTGTGGTAATATTTGGTTTAGCTGCAATGATCCACAGCTCATAAGAGAGCACGAAAAGAGGCTGGAGACGATGAGTGAGCATTTTGAAAGAGTCGAAATGCAGGCTCGTCCGCGTGCACCAAATGTATAGAAATTCAATCGGTATATTCTTTAGGTAATGAAAATTCATGAAGTAGGTCCTCACACACAGAGAGAAAAGATTGGGCATAGGATTATTTCTGTTATCCCAAATTTTTGGTACATTCAATTTATAATTGAAATACAAGGTGGCAGAATCATAGAAATAGTCACTACAACAGATCCCCTTGGTGACTGATCAAAATCCTTACTCGTGACAGAAAACCCCTTGGTTAGCTATGAACGGTCACTGGTATGAAATTCTACCTGAAACACCCGTCACTAGTAATAATAAACTAAGAATCGATGATAAAAAATTTTATCCTTAGTTGGCGTTTACGTGGCATCTATGTGCCATAACGGTCCAGGAAAATAAATAAATATATGCCCAGCTTTCTACTGCAGATAGAGGAATCTGTCGCCTGCAGCTAGCGGTGAATATATAAAAGTTTTTGAGCCTCAGCAGATTTTATTATATTAAATATATGCCAACCTTTCAAATTCATCAGAACACATTCAAATTCTTCGAGCTCAGCTTTGAAGTAATTGTAATAGTACCTGACTATGGCCGTGTTTGGCAATGATTCAGTTATCCGACGCAGAAAATATAGTAGTATATCAGTACATGATTAATCAACTGTTAGTTATAAAAAATAAAAAAATAGATTAATACGACTTACAACTTTCATATAGAAAATTATCGTTAAAAATGCACCGTTTAGCAGTTCGGGAAAGATGCGTGTGAAAAATAAGGAAATCTGGATTGGCAAGGGGAGAAAAACTCGGCCTACGTCAATTTCTCACTGTAAATTCCAAGCTGTCTGCTTAGCAGACCATGCAGTGCATGAAGAATGAACAGGGAGAGCATAAACAGAGTATATACTGTAATGCTACTCATCAATTATACTACTTCCATGTTGATTGCAAGAGGGGTGTCTCTATGTATAACTTAAGTACCCTCTAATATTATTTCTATATGGTCTCATGTCTCACGTGGAACGTGCAGGGAGGACAACGCAAGACCTACTGAGCTAGCCAGCTGCTCCCTCAGTCCCAGAATAGTAAACCACATCTAAAAATTAAACTTTATTCTAAAATAAATTAATTTCTAGATTGTTGAGCCTTAAAACAAGAAAATTTATCCTTTTCTCACATAGCTATTATTATATTATAAATATAGAAATTCACTTTTTTTACATGAGTAGCTAGCACCATATATATGGACCTGCGACATGGTGCTGATCAAGAATTCATGTTAGATTAGTTAATGTTTTTTCTAAAAAAATGTTAGCTTAATTGGCTCTCTAGTCTATATCCAATAGTTACACAAATACTCCTCCTATTTTATTCGTTTAATGTTGGTTATTTTAAAATTGAACTAACTAACATTATATATTAAATTTGTATATGTTAGGAGTACTAGGAAACAGTATGCTATTGAAAGTTTACAACAATATATATAGGTGCGATACCTGTCTCCAAGTCTTGACTCAAGGAATTATTGAGTTATGCAAGTTCTAAAGATAGTCTGGAAGAGGCCACAAATGTCTAAATCAAGAGGAAAATTTTATGATTCTCGATAATGTAGGTAGAGATACTAAATTATAAAACTTTAGTACTGTCGCTATATATCTAACACCTACATCGACTGAGAGTTAATTAAGAGAGAAGTTGAATCGCACGAGGAACAGCAATCCCGTTCCTTAATTCAATTTGCTCTCCTCCTGGAAAAAAATACTCCAAGATGAAAGGTCGATCAAAAAGTCAATGACGTCAAACGGAAAAAGAAAAAGAATCGGAGAGAGTAATTAAGTAGGCACCAATCTTACGTCGAAAAATATTTGTCAAGATGCACGAACGCCTCAACAAACAAAATATGTTGAATTAAAATACATGGGAATTTAAGACACATTAGGTCAAACCTTCTTGTACGTGGAAATCGTGTGCCTTTAAGTAAGAAGAAAATGCCACCACGGATTAGACTGTTGACATTTTAATTATGGCGTTCCAGAACTATAAGCATTACAATTAGCATGCGCATGTGCACATGCTGACAAGTACTGTAATACACATTGGCAGTAACAGTACGAGATTGATCGAGTTGAATTTTCCAAAAGGCTACTCGACCAACTGGTTATATTCTTGTAGCGAAAGGAGCACAGCTAGGTTTAAATCTTAGATTTGATATGTATGCTCTTAGTTATGGTTAATTATTTTTATGTAGTAGGCGACTTGTACGTCACCGATAGGAGATTTATTCCGGTTCAACAAAAATATCTCGAGTACCAAATCATTTCAAATCATATTGGATCTGAGTAGGATGTATGTTGTTAGATCCAACAATCAGAAACGATTTAATACTGTAAGTTACCGGTACCTCAAGATACTTTTTGTTACTTTTTATTGGACTGTAAAATTGCTCGCCGGTAATATTTTCATGATTTTTAAATTTTTTAAATACACAAAAAAGAAAAATAGAAGTATTTTGAATTTTACTAAGCATCTTGACGTACCAAGAACACATACCTTTATACACAAATCCAATGACTTTTCGAGTTAGTTCTAAGTATATAGAACATATTCAAACTCGAGACCTAGCTACTCTGACACAACGCGCCTAACCGTGTGAGCACATGTTGACTACATTCCTATTGCTATTCATTTGACTATTCTTATTTTAAAACATGTATCATACGTTCGATATTCTATATGATTTTAAATGAAAAGATGTCAATTACAATCTCATTCGATATTGCTTGAAAAATTGGAAAAACGAAAATCTCAACCATACTATATATATATATATATATATATGGTATAGTATAGATCTACAACTTTCATATACGGTATATATCCATCCGAGACCATTCGAAAAATTCAAAATTTTATTTTTAAAAATAGATATCTCTGTCATATATAGCTAAAGAGATATGTGGTGTCAAATTTTTTTTATTTGTTTTTCTGTTTCTAGATCATATCTAGCCACGCATACTTCTAGCACCCTAACCAATGTTTAAATTTTGTTTCCATAGCTATTTAACCTGCTCGGAAGTAATGGGTGTAGAAAATCCATGTCCGTATACTCGTGCCCAGATGCATGCATGCTTGATAATCATATATATACTCAATTATTGAGAGGACAGCGACAAGTCAGTTGTACTGGTACGTGGAAAAATCGTCTCTTCAGCTTTAAAAAAAAAGTTACTACAGATGCATTAGAATCTAGCAGTAGAGTGGTGCAAAATTTTGTGTGTTAGCGTGCATATGCGTATATATACACACCAGCTAAATATACGTGTTTTCTCAAACTTCCATCCTTACAGATGGTTTTACGTGATAAAGTTATATTCTATATCTAAAATAATATATTAATAAATTATATATGTAGAAGCATTTTTTTAAAATATTTATGGACATGGACAGTTGTTAAAAAGATCAGCATAAAAGTTGGCACTGTCAATGCCTCCAACCACTCCTGTCTTTATTTTTTGGTTTCTGCGTCTAGCGTTTGATTGTCTATCTTATTTAAAAAAATATAAAAAACTTTTAAAAAATATTCACGTATAAAATATTATTTATATTTTATCATCTAGCAACAAAAATAAATAATCATAAAAAATCAAATAAGATTGAGAGTTAAATATTATATAAAAAACTAAAAACTGAACTTATTTTGACAAAAAAAGTATTAAAGAAGTATACGTGCTACAACCTGCAAGTACGTAAACATGCTGGCAATAGCAGTCTCAGTTGAAATTCTTAATTTCCCGAATGCGAGTGATTCGTCCTCCAAGCCTTGAACGTTAAACGAGTATTAGCTCGGTGATTAAGGCCTATTTAATGCGTTACATGAATATATGTACGTCGTACCAGATCGATGAAACATAAAAAAGCAATCATGCATGTTGATGCCTGGATGGGAAGGACAATAATTGGAGCAAGCTCAATAGTATAAGTATAGTCAACTATTAGCTCCAATTCCTCTATAGGTAATTTAATAGTCAACTCATACAATAGTTACCTACAAAACATCAATACATGATTCTATATGTCATACACACATTTTGTCTTAGAGCCCGTGTACAACTAGCTACAAATTAATAGTGCACCCTCTTCTTTCTCCCATCTTGTCTCTTTAAAATTAGCAGACTCTGGTGCAAGCTAGCGACGACAGAAGCGCGGAATTAGCTTGGGAGAAATTAACATCAGAATGCACTACACATGTACATATACATCCTTCTTCATTGATAACTCTAGAAAATTAAATGGTATTACCTCTGTTCTGCTCTACGAGACGTTTTAATTATAACTAGCGTTTTTGTCTTTTCGCTTATGCTATACTCCCTCCGTTCTAAAAAGATAAAACACACCATAGAGTTGATTTTAAGGTTTTTCTATCCCAATTTATTTTCAGATTCGGTTTTTTTATCGTCAAGGACATGTATATCAAAAATTTTATTTATAAATTATTTTTCATTTGTAAATACGTCGTTTTGACTCCTCAAATAAGCCAAAAGATGAGACTAAAATGTTTTATAACTAAATAGAGAAAAAATATACTACCTCCGTCCCTAAATATTTGACGCCGTTGACTTTTTTAATACGCATTTGATCATTCGCTTTATTAAAAAAATTTGTCAAATATGTAAAGCTATATATATGCATAAAAATATATTTAACGATACACGAAATGATATAAAAATAATTAATAATTAAGTTAATTTTTTGAATAAGATAAATAGTCAAACGCGTATAAAAAAGTCAACGGCGTCAAACATTTATGGATGGAGAGAGTATTAAAATAATGTAATTATTACGAAAACTAACAAAATTACTACACACATTTCGCTGCCGACAAATACATCATCTATCACCACCGATCGAACGAATAATTACTTAATTAGCGATCGAGCTTCGTTGGCGTGGACGCACGCGGTACAGTGTGCATCTCTCTTTTACTTACAGTGGCTGCACAGTACTTGAGCATATATATGACCAGCAGCTGCAGACGCCATAGCTAACCGAGTCCTCGATTTCACTCTCCTCCCTTCCATTGTCGTCATAGCTATAGCTAGCTAGCTAGCTCCATTGTTTCTACGTAAGCTCGCAGTTCAGGTCAGCTAGCTCGCTCCAATTCTGCATCCATGCACGCGCAAGTACTTTCTGCTATACTCATTCATGTCCGATCTCTGTATATTTCGTGTTGTTGTATCTGAATTTTTGGGAACCACGTACCTAGCTGAGATCCTGATGAGATTGCTGCCATAATGGAGATCAGGGGCATGTTTGGCCGGGAGAGTAATATACTAGAATCGGATTAAGAAAAAATTATAGATGAAATCAGCATTCTGTGATCTTAATTAAGCTGCTTCTCTGTTGCTTTCTTGTCTGGAACTGCATAATTATGCATGCATCATGATTGATTGTCATTTTCTGTCTCCTGTGTATCTTCTTTTTCTACTACTTCTTCCTCTCTTTTCTCTGTTGATTGTACTGTACATGTAGTTTTACAAGGACTTGACCCAGTAGCTCGAGGCAGAACTACTGATCAGCGATCTGTTTTGATTGCCTGCTACTGAGGATGCAGTTTTTTCTGATTGCTCTGACAAATTAGGACCGTAGTTAAAAGTTGTCTTGCACTGGCATTCCTACCTTTCATGTTTTTTTCTCCTTTTTTCA
Source organism: Oryza brachyantha (assembly GCF_000231095.2). NCBI lineage: Eukaryota > Viridiplantae > Streptophyta > Magnoliopsida > Poales > Poaceae > Oryza > Oryza brachyantha. Next base: position 14,704,303 of record NC_023171.2, read on the forward strand.
AACTTACCATTATTCTTATGAATCTGCTCGAATTTGACAAATTACTCTTAGCAAGGTTCCTGCTAAACGTTCTTGAAACTGAATGTTTTTCGCTGGGCAAAAGGAGCATGGTTATTGTATACTTGTGTACATCGAACTCTTAACCTTTTATATTTGTCTTACAATAACATCGTGTAAGGAGATCTGGTGCCCGGAAGCATTGACTTGCCCATTATTACTAGCTAAGGTGTGTTCGTGCTTCACGAGTTCACCCATTGGATGTTGACGAAAAACAGTTGAAACAATGTGGAGCAGTCATTTTCAAATGTTAATTGACCACTAGCTACTTAGCTAGTACCACGTGCTAAAAAGTGGGTAGGACTTCATTTGATGAGTTTTACTCACATCATTTTTTTTTTATCACAAGGTACTACTACCGTAAGGTACTAATATCCTCACTCGTGCTATCCACCTCATGACCAAACAAGTATCTCGAGGTACCATGCAATCGTGACCGTTCGGTCTATCACCAATAGTCGGAATTTTGGTACCAACTTAATCATGAGGTGAATAGCACGAGTAAAGATTTTAGTACCTCACGATACTGGTACCTCGCGGTACATAAGGAATGATGAGAGTAAAATGGAGCTCCAGTCTAATAAAAAATACCTCGAGGTACTGGTACCTCACGGTACCAAATCGTTTCTGATCGTTAGATCTAACAATGTTCATCCTGCTTGGCTATCTGATCGTTAAATTTCCAACAAAAACTTCATTCCATAGATATATCATACATAAATCATTTCATACATAAAGCATTCCATTGCATACCTGAAGTCTGAACTCTTAAATTCGTTGATGGATCATCTTATCAGGGTGCAAGAGCTAGCCCACAGAGAACTTGAATCTGAAACATCGCCAGAAAGAGAACTAAGGGATTATTAAGTAGGTCTCCAAGAAGAAATTTAGTTTAATCCAGCGTCAGATCCAGATGGGTTTCTTGGCATTGCTTCTGGTGGCCTCTATGCCAGTTGTCCAGGTCCTACTCATAGGTGTTGTTGGAGCTTTTCTCGCTTCTGGTTACAGCAAGATCCTAACTTCAAGTGCTCTAAGTGACATGAACAAGGTGAGCTAGCTCTCATTAGCACATCGCAAATATTCACTGAATTTTTTATGTTTTTTCTGGCTAATTCTGATGAGATTTCGGACAGATTGTTTTCACTGTCTTCACACCATCTTTGATGTTTGTTAGCCTGGCCAAGACGGTCACTCTTTCTGATGTCATTTCTTGGTGAGTTTACACATACTATGTAGCAATGCAAATTCATTTAGCACAATGTCTGCCTAAATGGCACTCCCGCATTTTAACTGCCTGAATCAACACAATAGTTTGGTCAGGCTTTCTGAATTTTTTGAACCGTAGAATTTTCTATAAAATGATTATTGCTAAACAAACTTTTCTTAGCTACTCCCTCCGTCTCTAAATATTTGACGCCGTTTACTTTTTAACACATGTTTAACCATTCATTTTATTCAATTTTTTTATAAAATATGTAAAGTTATATATATGCATAAAAATATAGTTAACAATAAATGAAATGATATAAAATAATTAATAATTATATAAATTTTTTGAATAAGACGAATAATTAAATATGTATAAAAAATCAACGACGTTAAAAATATAGATAGGAGAGAGTAGGACTCTTCTAATATCTTGGCAGATGTGAATCATGTGATGGCCCGGAATAATTGAAAGGCTAGCTAGCAAATAGCCCATTTGTAGCGTTGGGCCTTGGCCTATTTATGAGTAACAACGGTAGTTTGTATACAGAGAGCGATGGCAAAAATTATACCACCTTAGAGCATCTCCAACAAGAGGCTAACATGAGTCCTAAAAATTAAATTTTGACATTAGAGACTAAAAACACACTCCAACGGATGTCCAAAAATACTCTCAAATTTTTAGCATCCCCAAGTATATCTATTTTTGTGCTAAATTTTGGCCTTCTACTGGGTTTCCCAATACAACAATTCGTCACCCTTGTATCGATCCCGGTCGGATGTTGCCGCCGTCTCCCTCCCGGTTGGCTTCATAACTGGTTGATAGTTTTTGCTAGTTAATGTGTCTAAATAGGGGTTCTATGATGTAGCTCAGCGTGGATTGCAACTTGAAAAATATATTGATGTAGCACTGAAGTATTGTAACAAAGATATATTAGCTCATAAAGTTTTTATGTACATAAGCAGAATGATTATATCTAACATTTTAACATTTTACTTTGAAGTAGAATACCAATGATTTTAATTGAGACAAAATATTAACGTGGCTCATTTCAAAAAAAATTGAAAACCAATTATAGGACCACTGTTGGAGAGAAGGGTAATTTTTGGATCTAATAGTTTTTAGGATGATATCAATCTAGAATTATTAGGGGCTAATTTTTAGCCTCCTGGAGATGCTCTTAGGAGTTGAAGAGAAGCTTGAGTGGTTTATATGGCGTCAAGCCTGAACTTCTTTTGCTGTTAACTCCAGTGCACTAACATGATAATTTTATCATGTAGGTGGTTTATGCCAATTAACATAGGAATCACATTCATGGCTGGTGGTACTCTAGGTTGGATAGCATGTAAAATCTTGAAACCACCACAGCATTTCAGAGGAATGATCATTGCCTTCTGCTCAGCAGGTTCAGTTTTCTAGGAGGACTACATGTTTTCACCTTCATACTTTACTGACTAATTCTCTAACCTTAACAGTGTCATCAACTGAAAAATAAAATGCAGGAAACCTTGGAAACTTGCTCTTGATTGTTGTTCCAGCAGTCTGTGACGAAGACGGCAACCCGTTCGGAAAAGACAGCAGCCGTTGCCGCTCTCTTGGGCTCTCCTACTCATCACTGTCCATGGCTGTAAGCTGAGGGATTCTGCATCACGTTCACTGAATAATCGAGCCATCTATCAGCTGAACAACACAACTGATACTGATACACGATGTGTTTGCAGCTTGGTGGCTTGTACATATGGACGCATACATACAGCCTTATGAAGAAGAGGCACCAGCCTGACAGCATTCAGTGCCCAGCCGACAGTGACGAAGAATGTCAAGCACAGAAGGTCAAAGCGAATGGTGAAGCTGCCGATGCCGATGAGGAGACGCCTCTTCCGTTGTCAGCTAAAATAGATGAACAAAATGAAGAGAAACAAATGGTAAGTTTTCAGCGCTGTGCTGCACAGCGCATTGTGCATTTGTTCATCTATGAGCCCTTTGTTCCATGGAAATATTCAGAGAAAAACTACTGACTTGTCAGAAATGCAGGAAGCTCCACTGCTCACTTGCAAGGGCGAGGTTGCTAAGAAAGGTTCATGGACAAACCTGAAGGAAACCATTCACCACGTTGTCGAGGAGCTGACGGCACCAGCAACTCTATCTGCAGTATGTTTCTGCCAAAACAAGTCACAACATTTTCTCTTATCATACTTGGTATCAACTCTGTCTTCGACCAAATTAATTGGGCTATCTTGTGTTCAGATACTTGGATTTGTTGTTGGCCTAGTCCCATGGCTGAAATCTCTTGTCATCGGCGATAATGCCCCGCTCAAAGTCATCCAAGATTCCATCCAGCTAATGGGGTGAGTGATCGAATGAGCTTCTTGATTCCTGTCTACCTGCAAGGCTGCATATTTTTTTTCCCAGTGTTTCTTCAGTCTAACTCACAGGCTGCTTGCTTGCGTGGCTCTCTCAGCAATGGCACAATTCCTTGCGTCACCCTCATCCTAGGTGGCAATCTGACAAAAGGTAGTATAATGCTAACGCTAATCACTCGTGATGAACTCTGAAACACGCGCGTTCTCTGAACTTATTCTCTGAATATTTGCGTGTGTGCTTGCATTGCAGGGCTACGGAAATCGGAGCTGAAGCGGACGGTGATCATCACGATCGTCTGCATCCGCTACGTGATCCTCCCGCTGGTCGGGATCGCGGTGGTCCGCGCTGCGCATGGCGTCGGATTCCTGCCCCACGACCCGCTCTACCGCTACGTGCTCATGATGCAGTTCGCGCTGCCACCTGCAATGACCATTGGTAATCAATCCATCCATCCCTGAACTGAAACCATCTCGTTCTGAATTCTGAAGCTAGAAGCGTCAATCTGCGACTGCATGCTTGCATGCCTCTGCTTCCAAGAGATCGATCGATCGATCTCTTCCAGTCTCACCTGAGCGTGATGTTTATGTCCAGGAACCATGGCTCAGCTGTTCGATGTTGCCCAAGAGGAATGCTCGGTGATCTTCCTGTGGACTTACCTCGTTGCTTCCATTGCACTCACGACATGGTCGACGGTATTCATGTCCATCCTGTCTTGAGGTCAAGGTCGACGACGACGACGACCAAATCTGCTCTTGGAAGTATTGGGTTAAGTGCAGTGGTCAATTCTCAGCTCAAAATGAAGGGGTTGGAGACACTAAGGGCATGTTTGTTTCCAAGCAACTTTTTTTACTCCATGTCACATCGAATGTTTAGATACTAATTAGATATATTAAATATAGACTATTAATAAAACTCACCTCGTACTCTTAACTATTTCACGAGACAAATCTATTGAGCCTAATTAGTCTATAATTAGCAAATGTGATGCTACAATAAACATTTGTTAATCATGACTTAATTAGGCTTAAAAATTTGTCTAATGAAATAACCTTTATTTATGTAATTAGTTTTGTTATCAGTCTATATTTAATACTACTAATTAACATATAAATATTTGATGTGACAAGAAACTAAAAAAAAAAATCTCTCTCTGAATCCAAACAACCACTGAGCCTCTCCAAAATACTAGTAGAAATTGCAGAATTATGCGTATATCACTGTGTGCACCCAGCTGTATAGAGAAATCAAGAAGTACATACTGCGCACATGGTTCTTTTTTGTATCCCATATTTTTGGTCCATTTGATTTCTATGCATCTGTATTATTTCTGTCTACCTAACTAGTAATGGTCCTCTTCTCCTGTCGGCTTTTTATATAGAGTAATTTTACTACTTATCGGTACTTAAAAAATACCAAAATTTTAATTTAGTGTAAAATTTGGTGTCTTCTAATACCTTAAAATTTTGATACCTCTCGATACCTACTCAATGAAGCTCTTTAGTATAATGTTCTGGTTCCAGATACCCAGAAAATATGATAACTTCATGTAACTTTTCAAGAATAATAAAATTTTCATTAACATGACTATGCCATAGCCAGCTAACTTTTGCTTAATGTACTACTCGGAGCTATTTTTTTTAGGCGAACTACTCTTAGCTATTTTGATGCAGAGGGTGATTGTTTGTTTGTTTGGACGAAAAAACCAAACGATAAATTTGTAAATACAATATAATTTATAAATAAAGAGATTTGCTCTGGTCCAACAAAATGTACCTCGAGGTACCAAATCATTTCTCACCATTGAATCTAGCTGAGTAGGATATGTGCTGTTAGATCCAACAATCAGAAATCATTTGGTACCGTGAGGTACCGGTATCTCGAAGTAATTTTTGTTACTTTTTGTTAGACTATAAAATTGCTCATATATATATATATGTGTGTGTTTAGCGATCTAAAAAACAAAGGCTAGAAAATAATTTGTGACGAAAAACCCCACAATTAACTCTAAATTTTAAGTTTAAAAAATTATATTTTCGTTTATATGAGCTAATGAGCATAAGCAGCAAATGGCCGTGGGTGAACTAAGGCCTTGTTTAGATTGCAAAAAGATTTTGCAAAAACATCACGTCAAAATTTTAAACCCACATTTGAAGTATTACACATAGTCTAATTACAAAACAAATTTCAGATTTCGCCTAGAAACCGCGAGACGAATCTTTTGAGCCTAATTAATCTGTCATTAGTGCATATTGGTTACTGTAGCACTTATGGCTAATCACGTACTAATTAGGCTCAAAAGATTCATCTCACGATTTCTCACATAACTGTGTAATTAGTTTTTCGTTTTGTCTACGTTTAATACTCTATTTAGGTGTTTAAAGATTCGATGTAATGTTTTTGGGTGAAAATTTTAGTAACTAAACAGCCCCTAACTAGCTAGCTAATTAACTTCTTTCCATTTTTGTCCTAGTACTACCTCTAAATAGTAAAATCAGAACAATATGACGCGAACATGTCATGTAAATGCCTTTGCATATAGGTTACATGTCACTATACCCACGTTATTTCTGTGTTTCTTCCCAGGCATACATGGCGGGATGCGTCATCTGCCATATATACCTACAAGTTGGTACAACATCATTCATATATACCTACAAGTTGGTACAACATCATTGACTCATTTATATATCTTCATTTTGTTTAAAAGAAAAGTCGATTTATTGTATTAAGATCACATAAAAAAACAGAAGTAGTTGAAAGCGTGGCCATTAATGTATGGGACATAACTATATATGGCAAAAAAAAAAGAAAGTGAATGACTTATGGGTGCATGAATACATGGACGACGACTAGTGGCTAACTAGTCCCCCTCAATCATTATAATTAAATATATAAAATCATCTACTTACAGTAGATAATTAACATAAGCAACAATTAATTATACTACTGTATTTCTTTCAATACTATATTTGTGTGCTTAATGTCCAGAATCATGCGCCTCATATTTTTTGCTTATCCCTATATTTCAAACCTTAAATTTTAAATTAATTTTAGATTTTTTCACTGATAGTCTTAACATTAATTTAGATCATTAAGAATATATATATATATATAAACTTTATATATATATATATATATATATTGGTTTGTAAATATTTTGTTTGGCTAGACAATCCCCCGATGGGTCCATCGCTGACAGTAACCAAACTCGACTGTCCATTGGTTTATATAATACGGATTATTCCACGCTTCGTTGCGCAGCCTCCTCGTCTCTTAGTCAAAGCACGCTACCGTATTACGGAGACGATGGGCGCCGACGACGGCGATCTCCAGGCGGCGGCGAAGGTGGCGACGCCGGCATGTGGTTCGACAGTATTGGCGCCGCACGACGCCGTCGACGACGACGTAGGCGAGATCATTGTCCCCGCGCCCGCGGCCTCGCTGCCGCTGGAGACGAGGTGGCCGCCGTTCCCGCTCCGCCAGCTGGGCGGCTTCTGGATGCCGGAGTCCCTCCTGCCGACCGTCGAGGCCCTCCGCGCCGGCTTCGTGCCGAGGCCCAACGACGTGCTGCTCGCCAGCTTCCCCAAGTCCGGCACCAGCTGGCTCAAGGCGCTCGCCTTCGCGGCCGCGAACCGCGCGGCGCACCCGCCCTCCGGCGCCGACCACCCGCTCCGCCGTCGCAACCCCCACGACTGCGTCGAGTTCTTCGAGATGAGCCCCGAGCATCCTGCCAGCGGTGGCGGCGGCGGCGGCGACGTCACCGTGGACGACGCGTTAGAGGACGCGTCGCCGCCGCGCGTGCTCGCCACCCACCTGCCACACTCCATGCTTCCCGAGCGCATCACCCACGACGACGACGCCGGGTGCCGGATCATCTACATCTGCAGGGACCCCAAGGACACGCTGGTCTCCTTCTGGTTCTTCTCCAAGAAGATGGCGGCGACCATGGGGGTTGACCCAGGGCCGTCGTTCACGTTCGAGGAGGCCTTCGAGCTCTTCTGCGGCGGCAACTGCACCGGCGGCCCGCAGTGGCGCCACGTCTTCGAGTACTGGGAGGCGAGCCGGAGGAGCCCCGGCAAGGTGCTGTTCCTCAGGTACGAGGAGATGCTGCGGTCGCCGGCGAGCAACCTGAGGAGGATGGCGGAGTTCATGGGGTGCCCGTTCACCGCGGAGGAGGAGGAATCCGGTGTGGCGGACGCCATCGTCAGGCTCTGCAGCCTCGATGAGCTGAGGAACCTGGAGGTGAACAGGAGCGGCACCGACGCTCTGGGGCTGAAGAACGAAGCCTACTTCAGGAAAGGGGTCGCCGGCGACTGGCGCAACCATATGACGCCGGAGATGGCGGCGAGGCTGGACAAGATCGTCGACGATGCCACACGTGGCTCTGGGTTAAGCCTCACTAACTCCGTGTATGCATCAAATTAGATGTCTTAAGTAATCCCTCCGTCTCCTATTACAAATCACCTTTTAAAGAATACCTCGTACGTCTATCTGGTTGTCTCCCGTATTTAATATATTATTTTTATATTTTGTATTTATTTCATGTAACCAATACACGAAGTTTTTCAGTAAAACAGATCATATGCATCTTAGGAGCACATACATAAGCAGTATAAAAATAAGAAGAGACGAGAACTAAGTTTTTTTTTAAGTTAATGATATCAATTACGATGATTAAACCAACATAAATGCATATAGACAAACGCTGTCTCATTATTATACACGCCCTTAGGGAGAGAAAATAATCGGATTGTAAGGTGCTCAAAACCGCTTCCAATCTGGTTCATGGAGGTTGGAGGAAACTTTCCACCTAAATTGGCAGCCTTGCAAGGAGTAGATTCAAAACATAGTTAGTTCAGTTAATTAAGCACTTAGGCTAGCATGGACTCCTGAAGAATCATTCGAACATTTAATCTTAGCACCTCCTTAACTTGACACTGAGAAAAAGTTTATTTTTTAAGCTCATGTGTAAGCTCTGCGTGGGAGATGCTCTAAGTTTGTCGTAAGTAATTATTTTTTTAGTTTCACTATTGAATATATTTTTATATTCCTATTTTGTTTGCAATTGTTGTTGTATTTTCTATGAACTTAGTTAAACTTGAAAATTTTAACTTGGTATAAAGCCAAAGTAATTATAATATGAAATGGAGGGGTAAAATGTAATCACTTTGCTTGTTTCGATGTAATTACTTTGCTTATGTGGTCAATCTACGGCCTATTTTTCTTTCCTGCATGTGAGTGAAAGGACGTTATGAATTATTTGTAATACAAAATATGCAGTTCAAAAGATCAAATAAAGGCATTATGAGTTGTGACTTTTCTGTGGGTATTGAATTGAATTGATCTAATCTAACACAGAAGTCTTCTGCTTTGCTCCATTTTTCCTACTACAAGACAAATCTTCAGTGTTCAAGATTAGCCATATTTTACTGTACGAAACACGTCTGCGAGATGGTGCATGAACAGAAAAGGTAGAAAACAAGTCAAAATTGGAATGGAGAAAAGTAAACAAGTCAAAAGCACTTATCCGTGCAAAGAGAGTCCAGCAACAAGTGGGCCTTGTGGGCTTATACTAATCAATGGGCTTGTTTAATGCTCCCCACACCTTAAACTCTGCCCTTCTACGTACGATTCCTTATATGAATATTGTCTCGTCTATTGTCTCGTCTATTGTAGTTATTTAAATAATTATTGAAAAAAATATAATATATATCACTTCATAAATATATAAGTCTAAGTATGACTTCTACCATCCGTAACAAAAATAACACATATTTATTATTTTTGTTACGGATTATAAAAGTTACATTTAAACTTGCATATTTGTGGAGTTGTACATGTAGTATTAAACTATCTTTACATATTTTTTAAAACTTTTTTATGACTATTTGATGACAAACAATCTTATTAAGAGTTTATTATACTTCCGTGCGCCACCTTAAGGAGAATGGAACATGCATCCGAATGATTCGAGGCGTATGTGCTTGGATTATCATCACATGTTTTTTTTTCTTGCAACAGCAATGCTTGGAGCCTTGGGTGGTATTTTTTTTTCTTCTTTTTGAAATCGAGCCAGACTTAATTTGTCGATGCTATATATATATATACTCTCTCCGATTTTTTTATTTTTAATATATGAGCCGTTGAATTCTATGTTTATTTTTGACTAATTTTTTAAATACGATCGAAACACTAGAAACAGAGTCTGTTTCTGAAAATACCAAACGAGGATTAACCGTACGTGAGCTGGACTTCCCGTGGTGAGCACTCCAAATCGGGGTAGTATTTACCAGCAACACTTTCCATAGCGGGTTCGGGCTCGTTCACATCCTCGACGATTCTCAGCCGTCGGATGCGCCTCGGCGTTTGCACGCCGTTCCCAGATCCCGTGGGGGCCGGAAAAGTGTCGCCGCGCCCTCGACTCGACTCCCGTTCGTTCCCCTCTCCGTTCCGCCGCCCGCCGCTCGCCGGCGACCACGCCGAGGCTCTCCGCTCGGTGAGGTGAGGGCGCCGCGAACCTCCAGCCCCACCGCCGAGCATTGGAAATACGAAGGGGGAAACCGCCCGCAGGTAAGACCTCTCTTCATAATGCGTAGCCGTAGGCGGCTGTAGTTAAAGTGGAAGCGTAGGTAGGTTGGCAGGGCAAGGTGGGGAGGAAAGCGAGCACCAGCCATGGGTGGCGGCTGGGATGGGATGGGATGGGATGGAGAGTGGAGACGCCACGCTGGGCGACTTTGTGCTTAGATTACGTATGTGCTTGAGCTTGAGCCTTCGTCGGGCACGCGCGCGGAGGGGGGAACGGTGGCTGGGCGGTAGGGCGATCGGCAGCGCGCGCGGTGGGCGGCCGGCGGGTTGGGTGGTGGTCGGCCTGTGCCGGCAATCGCAGGCTAGGCTGGGGCATTGGGCAGTAGACACTCATCCAACGCGGAGTTGCGTCGCTCTGCCCTCGCCAGCCTGCTCTCTCTGGTTTGTTTTAGGATTCAAATCAAGCTTGCTTTCCTTTCCATGCAGTGTGAACACTTCGTGGGCTGGAGCAGCTGCTGTCGTGTGCTGCGGATTTTCGTCATCTTGTGTTGCCAAAGGTATGGGCACTTTTTCACGCACTGCTATATAGGACCTGCAATTTTGTTCTGGCATGTATGTTATTCCAATGCATGCATACTTGTTGCAAAAAAACAAACGGAGATTTAGGGTGTAACATGGTACTTCTATGTTATTGTTTTTTTATGTGTTTATTATTGTTCAGGATGGAGGAGCTAAGTCTTGAGGTGAAAATGCCTGAAGCTAAGCTGAATGCCATCAAATTCAGCCTCATGACCAGTTCAGACATGGTAATTTTTCACACCGGCTGTAAATTTAACTTACTATCACTGGAAACAATCATCACTTTTTTTGGGGTCATTTCAGGAAAAGTTTAGTAGTGTGAGTATTATTGAAATGCGCGATGTGACTAATGCCAAGTTGGGATTACCAAATGGTGCACCACAGTGTGCAACCTGTGGATTTCGAAACATACGTGACTGTGATGGTAAGTAATGTTAATAATGCCATAACATGCAACGTAGCTTATTTTCTCACCTGAATGCAGAAGAAACTAACTGGTAAATTATTAGGTCATTTTGGTGTTATTAAGCTTGCAGCAACTGTTCACAATCCTTATTTTATTGAAGAGGTTGTCCAGTTGCTGAATCAGATATGTCCTGGTTGTCTCACTCTGAAGCAAAATGGGGAGACAAAGGTTTGTTCATCCTGAACAAGCAATTTACTCTTTTTTCCTAAAACCCATAAGCATCAAATTTCAAATTCTGTAGTGACAAGGCACCTTCAGTCAATGTGAGTTTCTCAAGAGCTCGCCTAAGCAATATTTACATGATGCCCAGTTATGGGTTACTTTGACCAACATCCAACTTCTTACAAGTGTTTTCACCTAAGGAGTTTAGTCAAGTTTTTTACTTATGGTCAACTGAATCACCCCAGACACCAAGGCCCAACTTGTTCTGTGTATGGACCTGTTTAATAACTTCAGTAATATGAGTTATAATCCTTGGGGGGGCATCTGTGTCAATTGTGTTAGGACTTATACAAAAATATGGATGAAAATAAATCCTGAGTATTGTATAAGCTGCCTTAATGTGATCACAGAGTTAGCCTATTGCCCTAGTTTATTTATTGCAAAAGGCAATAGCCCCCTTTCTCTTTTTTTTTGGCTTTCTTTAAGTATCAATGATGGCTTAGTGAAAACCATGACATATATTTCTTTAATATGTTGATTTTTCTTTATTTTTCTTAGTTAAAAAAGGGTGATGGGACAACAATTCAAGCAACTTGCAAGTATTGCTCGGTAAGTTCATGTTCAGATATTTGGTGCATATTTTTCTCTCTTGTATTAATCCTTGTGTCTTTCCTGGACAGAAGGATGGCGCAAAACTTTACCCTAGTATAATCTTTAAGATGCTAACAAGTCCAAGAGTAACGCTATCCAGGAGCAAACTTCACCGTAACACTAGTGTGATGGACAAAATGTCAATTATCGCAGAAGTTGCTAGCAGGGTGACACATAAGTCCAAGAACAAAGTTCCCCATGAAATCCTTCCCCAAGATTTCTGGGATTTTTTACCCGATGATAACCAACCACCTCAGTCCAATGTGACCAAGAAAATATTGTCACCATACCAAGTAATGTACTTTTCGCTACCCAGTTCAATATTCTTTTCTGTATTGCCCTGCAGGATAAACTCTGATAATACTGCAATTTTGTTTCTTTTTTACTTTTGAGAAAGATATTCGTTTTTATTTGCTGAAACTCCTAATTTGATTACTGTTGTTTTTTTTGTTCAAACACAAGTATATCATTCTTATTAGTTGCTTTGATTCACATCTTTAAAACATACCTTTACAGAAAGCATAATCAATATTATCCTGATATCCATAAATATGGTATATTAGATTCTCACCTAGGAAAATAATTTTGCATGACTATAATACTCTTCCCTGATTATCTATTATGCATCACCAACTTGATGCATAAGGGGTGAAGATGAACACATAGTGTCCTAGTAGCATGACTGAATAAAGTTTAGCTTGATGACATTTCGATGGAATCATGATATGCTTTCCAGTTTTCTGTTATAAGTGTAAAGCAAAAGTATGCTTTATAATAATATACTAAAATAGAACCGCCACTAAACTTATTGCTGTGGGGGCATGTCAATGTCTAAAACAACGATTACCTCGCGGCAGTATTTTTTTGAAGCTTCTTTGCATTATAGTCAGATACCGAACTGGTATGACAATCTCCATTGATTCATCACATTCCTTCATAGAAAAAAGCAATCTGCATATCATAATTAATAAATTATACTCATAACTCACTTTTACCATTTTTGCAGGTCTTTCACATGCTAAAAAAGATTGACCCCGAGCTTATCAATCAGGTTACTCCAAGGCGGGAGCTATTGTTCCTGTCATGTTTGCCAGTGACTCCAAATTGTCATCGTGTTGTGGAGATGCCATATGGACATTCAGATGGTCCCCGGTTAGCTTTTGTTAGTGCTAACTCTCTTTTAATATTTCTTTTTGTTTCATCTCTTTCAAGATTTGTTTTCTTTTTAAACTATTCCTATTAATATACTCTAAACCATCTGTATACTAGATAGATAGAGTTGAATCTTCCAGTGAGTCATCAAACAGTCATGTAATCAATGAGAGCTTAGAGTAGCTTCTCAACATATTGTTAAAAGGTTTCTTCATTGTATTGTCTGATCTAACCTTACTTTGTGCCTAGAGGAGGCAGCACTTCATTTTGTTTCTCATGGTTTTCTGAACTAACTTGTTATAGTGGTCTGATACACATGCTTGAGCACATGTTTTGAAATGTTTACATCTCAGTTATGAACTTGCACTTTTCTTCATTCCATGTCAGGATGACCGGACAAAAGCTTATAAGAGGATGGTTGATGTGAGTAGGAGAATTGATGATTACCGCCAGCATCCGCAGTTCGGTGTTTATGCAAGTTCAGCTGTCACAAGTCGCGTTATGGAGTGCTTGAAATCATCCAAGGCAAAATAGCTGATATCTTTGTTCTAATGCAATACCCATATAGCACACTGTACTTTGTCCGGATAACCTTTTCTAGTTCTGTCATATTGGCAATCAATTCGTTTCTTTTTCACAAACTGTCTAGATCCATTAAGTTTGATCATAATTTACCTTACTGTTTCTATTAAATCGTAGTACCAAACCTTCTAATTTGGTTGAATAAGGTATGCCTTATTTAATTATGCCTTGTCTATTGTGTTTGTACATCACAATTGTGTCATCTTGGCAAAACCATAGCAGTGGAGATATATAGACTATTGTTTTGTTCGTTTATCTCCATATTATTTTCCTGTATTTGGATTATATGCATAAGATTAACTATTTGCCATCTAATAGTTGAGTGCTCTTAATAAAACACCATTTTGGTCATTTTTTCACACTTTATCCCCTAATCATTGGTCACATCTTAATTCATATCCTTCACCCTTCTAGCCACTGGAGACCAAATCTTTGCCAATTATTCCTTTGACACCACATAGACACCGCAAGGTTTCCTTGCGCAGACAGGGCCTGAGGGATAGCACCGTGAGATAGATAATGGCATACGTTCCTTCGCGCAAGAGAAGAGGGGTGGAAGAGCCTGAATCAACTATTCAGCAGACCAAGGTTATTGGAGCAGGTTCTCTTCCCTTGTTTGGTGCTTGTCACGTGCACTGGCTGTGGCTTTCCCTGCCACCGTATTCTTCCCTGGTGGCATCGACTGCGATGGGGGTGTGCAAGGGAGGGATGCAAAGATGTTGATATCCAGTGGCTATAAGTTGAAGGACAAAATAGATATAATTAAGTTGGGCCCGATGATTTGGGGGTAAGGTGTGAAAAAAATGGCTGAAATGGCATTTTGTTAAGTGCACTGAACTATTAGAGGCAAATAATTAATTGACATCTGTTAAGGGGTAGATTATTAAAGCCATCCATATGGAGTGGCAAATGGTAAATACGCCGACATAATATGTACACAGAATGTATGCCATTTAAAAGATTGATAGCGAAGAGACTGATTAGTGATAGTGTTTTTTAATTGTTCATTTGATTTGGGTTCTTCAAAGTGTAAGCACAACCTACAAAAATTATTTGCTACTTTCCCTTTACTAATATTTAATTCAATTAATTTGGATCGAGGATCATATGAGTCTTGAAAGAAGAAGTATCATTATACAAGTTGAAGTAAAAGAACTCAATTTTAATTTGTAAAAAAAATCATTAGCAAGTTATGGTTGGTACCTAGCTATTTATTGTCAGTATTACTTCACAATGACAAAGCCAAATAAATATCTTTGTTAACTTGGTTATTTTTTCACAACTTTATCAGGGCCTGGGTAATTTAAAGTGGCAATTGCGCTTACAGCTAATGTTGCTTGGTACCTCTCTTGAGAAATACAGTACACGATTTCATTTGATTCTCTAACATGCTTGTGCATTTGCAGTTGTACTCAAGAAAATCAGACGGTGAATCCTCTACATCTACAGATACATATGGAACCAAATGGCTGAAAGACATTATTCTCAGCAAAAGATCCGACAATGCATTTAGGAGTGTAATGGTTGGGGATCCAAAAATCAATTTAAACGAAATTGGTATGCCTATGGATTTAGCTTTGAACTTGGTTGTTTCTGAACAAGTTAGCTCTTACAACTTCGAAACTATAAATTTGAAGTGCAACTTGCACCTTCTTACCAAGGAAGTACTGCTTGTTCGCCGAAATGGGAGGCTTATTTTCATACGGAAAGCAAACAAGCTAGAAATTGGTGATATTGCCTATAGACCATTGCAGGATGGTGATCTTATTCTTGTAAATAGGCCGCCTTCAGTTCATCAGCATTCTCTGATTGCCCTATCTGCAAAGATTTTGTCAAGTCACTCTGCCGTGTCAATAAATCCTCTATGTTGTGGTCCTTTCCAGGGAGACTTTGATGGGGACTGTTTGCATGGATATGTCCCCCAATCTTTGCAATCAAGAGTTGAGCTTGACGAGCTAGTTGGTTTAAGCGGCCAACTGTTGAATGCACAAGATGGGCGAAGTTTGGTGTCATTAACACATGACTCCCTAACTGCTGCACATCAGTTAACAAGCTCAGATGTTTTCTTGCAGAAAGCTGAATTTCAACAACTTCAGATGTTGTGCTCTTCTGTCTCATCGACACCAATGCCATCAATCCTTAAATCTTCAAAATCTCAAGGTCCTCTTTGGACTGGTAAGCAACTGTTTGGCATGCTCATACCTTCTGGTATGAATATCAATTTTGATGAGAAGCTACACATCAAAGATAGTGAAGTGCTTGCCTTCTCATCAGGATCTTTTTGGCTACAGAATAATACATCTAGCCTTTTTTCTGTAATGTTCGAAGAGTATGGTTGTAAGGCCCTTGAGTTCCTTTCTTCCTCCCAGGATGTACTATGCGAATTCTTAACCATGAGGGGTTTAAGTGTTTCCCTTTCAGATTTCTATCTGTTATCAGATCACTACTCAAGGAGAAAACTGATTGAGGAAGTTCATTTGGCATTAGATGAAGCAGAAGAAGCTTTTCAAATCAAGCAAATATTGTTAAATCCAGTTTCTATACCATATTTGAAGTATTATGATGGAGCTGATGATCTATTGAACTCTTATGAACAATCTGACTACACTCAGGTCAGTCTGCCAATAATCCAATCGTCAATCACATCATTTAAGAGTGTCTTCAATGATTTGTTGAAGATGGTCCACCAACATGCGAGTAAAGATAATTCAATGATGGCAATGATTAACTCGGGAAGTAAAGGTAGTGTTCTGAAGTTTGTCCAGCAAACTGCATGTGTTGGTCTTCAACTTCCTGCAAGTATATTTCCTTTTAGAATTCCTTCTGAACTTTCATGTGTTTCCTGGAATAGACATAAATCTCTCAATTGTGAAATGACTGATGGGACCAGTGAACGCATGGGAGGTCAAAACATATATGCTGTGATCAGAAATTCTTTCCTTGATGGACTAAATCCATTAGAATGTCTACTGCATGCTATATCTGGCAGGGCAAATTTCTTTAGCGAAAATGCTGACGTTCCTGGGACTTTGACGAGGAAGCTAATGTATCACTTGAGAGATACATATGTCGCTTATGATGGAACTGTTAGAAGTTCTTATGGGCAGCAAATAGTGCAGTTTTCTTATAATACTGCTGATGGCATGTTCAGAGATCATGATCTTGAAGGTGAACCTGGGGCCCCTGTTGGCTCTTGGGCTGCTTGTTCCATTTCAGAAGCTGCATATGGAGCTTTGGATCACCCAGTTAATGCTTTAGAGGATTCCCCTCTCATGAACTTGCAGGTTATATTTGTAGTTTGCTTGTAACTGGTCTTTCATTGTCATTATTCTTTTCACCTTTCTTTTTGGCGCTATTCTAACTTTATCACTTTGCTGTGCAGGAAGTTTTGAAGTGCCGCAAGAGTACAAAATCTGTAGACCATACTGGTTTGCTTTTCCTGTCAAAGCATCTAAGGAAGTACAGATATGGTTTTGAGTATGCATCGCTACAAGTTAAGGATCATCTAGAGCGAGTGGACTTTTCCGATTTGGTTGACGCAGTCATGATTTTGTTAGTACATTTAATCCATGACTTTCTTCACCTTTTAATAATTTTCATTTTAGTAATCTCCATGTCCATTTCATTTTGGTATTTAGATATGGCGGCTCTGACATGCAGAAAACACAAGGAAACCCATGGATCACTCATTTCCATTTAAGCCAGGTTGTTTTTTTTGAAGTAAAATGGTCATGGTTTCATAGGGATACTGGGTTAGAATTTAAATTTATGTTTAAAGTTGTACGTATGTGTAGGAAACAATGAAGATAAAAAGGTTACGGCTGGGATTTATTGTAAGAGAGCTTATTGAGCAATACAACGCCTTAAGGAAACAGTCGAATAATACTATCCCTTCAGTTTGTATTTCGAACAGGTACTTTTGGAAACTATTTGTGTTATGCATGTTTCTCTATATGGTGCTTGATATAGAAAAACCATTTCCATCAACTGTTTCCATGGTTTCCTACCTGTAAAGGAGGCAGCAGGCTACATGAGTACCTGCCCTGCTAGCACCTAATGTTCAACTTACTGATTGAGCTTACGTTTCTATTGAGAGGTTCTGAGCATGTGTGTGGTGTTATATTTGGTGTTTAACAAGTAGGTGGGCATTTCATATTGGCATATTACATAGTACAAAGTAATTGCTTGATCAGTAGCATCAAATTATAATCATACTTGCCTTATTGCTTTCGTCAAACATACTTGTACGATTCAAAGGGGAATAAAATATGTGCTTGTACAGGTATCCATTATTATATTATTGAAACAGTAAAAACAAGCCTTCATGCTAGCAATGTAGATTCATTGGATGTACATACGCTATTATAGTGTTTAATGCAGTATACTTGTTCTGCTTACTGACTGAACTTAAATGGATATCCACTCATGCCCCAGTAAAAATCAAACAAAGTTTATCCACCACATAGCGTGGTTCTTACTTGAGTGAAAACCAGGACTTTTTTTTTTTGCATTCACAAACCAAAAAAAGAACAACTTACAATATTTTGATATCTTTTGAGAAATTTATTCTGTACCTCATCACAAATGGCAGCCTGGTGAGTTGCATGGTTAGCTTTTGCTATCTCACAAATTAACTTACAATATTTTTA
Organism: Oryza brachyantha; assembly: GCF_000231095.2. Classification (NCBI taxonomy): domain Eukaryota; kingdom Viridiplantae; phylum Streptophyta; class Magnoliopsida; order Poales; family Poaceae; genus Oryza; species Oryza brachyantha. The sequence continues at coordinate 14,722,697 of NC_023171.2, forward strand.
GCTGATGTTCTCAATTGTTTATAGCGGAGCTCTCCACTCAAAGACAGTAAATAGATCTGGTCAAAGCTAGTGAAGACCTGAGCATGTGTGGTTGGCGTGAATAAAATCCTAGTGCAGAAATAGTAAAATTTTGTTATGTGGAAGTGGAAAGCAAAATCTGTTACATAGGTAAAGCTATTCTATACATAGGAATACAAATGTACCACCGTGTGTGTGTTTACTTAATGAATACCACTATATTTTCAATTCTTCGAGGCAATTGGGACATGTCACACATATATGTACCCAGAAGGAATAAATTAAAATATTAAACTTTATGGTAAAACGAACCAGTGAACGACAACTTGTGAGGTGGGTTCTAGTTGGTCACTCATCTTACACAAACAGATCTCCGACTTGATTGTTCAAGCAATTCGACTTAATTTGCAATTTTGCTCTAGAGTTTATTTGTTCTCATTTAGTATTTCTTTATTTTATCAATTTATTTTAGTGTCTTAAGGAGAATAAAATAAAATTGAGATAACAATTCTGGATACATTAGTGATGTACATTTACGGGGAACCCCACATCATTTACAACCCAAACAAATATAAGTGTTATTAATCTTTACTTACTGAAATTTCTGTAGTTGTCTATATTTGAATTGCATTATCTGTTTACCCTATAAATTTTATGTTGTTATGCTAGTAGCTAACTAGCTATCCTATTTTCTCTTTGTACTTCCATTGACATATCAATTGACATTCTGTGCCCTGCAGCAATTGTTCTGTAGGTAACGAGTGTGTGAAGAATTGTACCTGCTGCATCACTATGGTTGCACAGGTGGAGTCCAACTCCACATCTCAATTGAACATTATCAAGGAAAGGGTGATCCCAAGCATCCTGGAAACACTGTTGAAAGGTTATTATGGTTTGACCTAGGAATGAGATCTAAGTTTTATTTTATGTTTTTGGAAGTAGACTTATTTATTTTTCTATGTTTTTGAAAAGAAACCATGACCTGTTTTATTATTTTGATTATTTAATCCAATACAGTAGACAACATTTTCTAAAGTTAGTTTTATTGTGCTAGTAGGTCAATGGCCATCTAACTACACTAGGGCCGTGTTCAGCAACCCCAAGTTAGATATCTAACACCCCTTTTTTTTTACGCGCACGCTTCCCGAACTGCTAAACGGTGTATTTTTTGCAAAAATTTTCTATAGGAAAGTTGTTTTAAAAAAATCATATTAATCTATTTTATATTTTTTTAATAATTAATAATTAATTAATTATGTACTAATCTATTACCATGTTTTCCGCGATGGATAACTAACCCACCTCCCCCCTCAAAACGAACGCAGCCTAGGAAGCATTTCATGCAAATTTACCATTTGGTGTATGACAGATACACCAAGTTTATGAATAGCTCTAAGTTATTTTAGCACTCTCTAAAAGACCATCCTTGCTGTTATAACTTGACATACCATTATAATATGTTTCACAAATATGAGAAATAAACTATAGAAATGGATAGTTACGACCGAGTATTGGTCGATTTGGTTTGCAAAGTAAGTCTAATTCTAATTTGAAAATTACTGTCCATTGATCCATGAAGAACCTCAGAGCAACTCACATGATAGAATTCAAGCTATTGCACCATCTTTTTTAGACTGAAAACATGTTTTATTGAACAAGTAGTCTAAGGAAAATCTATGAGCTGGCTTCTCTGAGTTTCACCATGGGGGCTGTGCTTTTCAAATATATTGTTCATCATACTTGCTGCAGGTGCACTAGTATGCTGATAGCTTTTGATGTGTGCTCCTTGATTTCCTTCATGTGCAGGATTTTTGGAATTTAAGAATGTTAAGGTCGAGTATCAACAGGACAGTGAACTTGTCGTGAAAGTTGGTATGTCTGAGCATTGCAAGAGCGGGAAGTTCTGGGCTGCCCTGCAAAATGCTTGCATCCCAATAATGGAGTTAATTGATTGGGAACGGAGCCAACCAGAGAGAGTAAATGATATTTTCTGCTCATATGGCATAGACTCAGCATGGAAATTCTTTGTTGAAGTATGATACTTGCTGCTTTTCATTCTGGTTTCAATGTTCCATTAGTTTCTTTGTAAAAATGTCAAAATCTAATTAGTTGCATTTTTACTAATGTTTATAACATTGTGATTTTCACTTGCTTTTTTTCAGTCCTTAAGATCAACAACAGATGCTATTGGAAGGAATATCCGTCGACAGCACTTACTGGTTGTGGCAGACTGCCTGTCTGTAAGTGGACAGTTCCATGGGCTAACCAGTCAAGGTTTAAAGCATCAAAGGACTTCGTTATCAATCTCCTCTCCATTTTCTGAAGCATGCTTTTCTGTGAGCAATCTTAGCTTACTGATTATGTACTATTAGATTTTCCTTTTAACGTGTTCTGAACATATTATGGTTTTATGTTTTTTTTTTGGTGCAGAGGCCTGCACATAGTTTTATAAATGCTGCAAAGCAAGATTCAGTGGACAATCTCTCTGGTACTCTAGATGCAATTGCCTGGGGCAAAGAACCTTGTGTTGGGACGTCGGGCCCTTTCAAGATTTTATATTCTGGGAAGGTGTGTATTGTAACTTCCCCACTGAATCATGCTCAATATTTTTTATAGATTATTTAGCGTGCTTCCAAAATGAAAAGCAAATTGAGGGCTTGATGTGTAGTGACCAACGATACCTACTCACACTGCACTAAACAGTGCCAACAACCGTGTTTTTAACGGTGTTAACCCTTGTGTAGACTGTCCTCCAAATAGTGGTCAATTAGTGTACCATGTGGTCGCTAGCCGGGGCTTCTAGGCTTAAGGAGTTACTTGATAGGTTGATAGCCCCTCGTAGGTGAGGTTTTGGATCAGGTTGGTGGGCACTGCTTCTTCCCATACCTTTTCGTTCTCCTCTCTTAATGAAATGATACACAATTCTCTTGTGTATTCAAGAAAAAAACACTGGATTGAACACACACAATTTCACTTTGTTGGAGAGCATAAAGGAATTTAATATTTTTCCTAATCCTTGCCTATGAGCCTCTAATGGGCACCAAGCTAGAGAAATTTGCATTTAGGGTTCAGTGAAATTACATGTTCTCTGGTTTTTGACTGATTTGATACAATATGAAGAAAAATATTATATTATCCCTATGATGATCAGATTATTTATGCTGAGCTGTTGATTGATGAAACTGTCTACATTAATTTTATACAGGAATTGAATTCCATTGTTTGCTTTCAGTAATCAATGAATGTCCAGATATTCAAATTGGCTGCTAACATTTTTACATTTTTGTTGCAGTCACTTGAGACAAAACAAAACGAGAACATCTATGACTTTCTACATAACCCTGATGTTCAGGCTATTGAAAAGAGTTTTATGGATACCTACAGACAAAGGACTGAAAAAACTTCCAAGCAGAGATCATCATTCAAATCCGAAGACAATGGTACCATCACTGGTGGTGCCATATCTGTTATTCAGGAGTTTCTTGATGCTAAAGTTGGCATATGGGAGAACATCATTGACATGCGCACTTGCTTGCAAAATATGCTACGAGAGTATGCTATCCATGGAATTTTGACTGATAGTTATTTCCTTTTGAAAATGTTAGCTTTATTATCGCTTGTATTTAATGTCCTCTTCTGCATGCATGAAGGTACACATTAAATGAAGTTGTCACTGAACAAGATAAATCATGCTTAAAAGAGGCCTTGAAATTTCATCCCAGAGGGTATGACAAGATTGGTGTGGGAATAAGAGAAATCAAGGTAGGCTGTATAAATGCAATTTTCCATTTTGGCATGCCCCTCGTATTTCCTGTAATGTTACTAATATAAATCCAAATTTTCATTGATCACAGAATGCATTAGTTTTTCTCTAACGGATCAAGAATAATACTATTTTTTTTCATGCTATGTGTGCTAATATTCTTGGTTTTAACATGCAAACACTGCTAGTGAACTGTCCAATTAATGTGGTAGGTTTGGGGGTTGTATTCATATAAATTGGAATTAGGATGCTATTATTTTAATATTCCCGAGCACTGTTAAATTCTTGATTTGGAAGAAAGATAGTTCATGACGAACTTTCTGTTAGTAATGAAGTGGGTAGCCAGTTAACACCTGCTGCATTCCTGCTTTAGAACCATTGTTTTTTTTGGGGATGATATATCAAAAGCATACCGGATTGCATTATGATTATTCATCATTCTAGTATGTTCTGATCGAAATACATGCTGTGTGCTACATATAGATCGGAGTGAATCCTGGCCACCCAAATTTAAGGTGCTTCATTGTACTAAGGAATGATGATACTACGGCAGACTTCTCTTACAACAAGTGTGTCCTTGGTGCTGCAAATTCTCTTAAACCTGAACTTGGAAGTCATATGGAGAAGATACTATTTAATAAAGCAATTTGGCTACACCATTTGTAGTGTGAGCTCTCAGAACAAGAAAGAATCATTAGCAGCTTAATTTGCCCAGATAACTATACATTGGCGAATTTGCTTTTTGGCTGCCTCAGTTACCAGGGCTCACAAAGATCAAGACCGACTGGGATGTGTGTCAACTCAACTCAGCTCACTCGAGCTACAGATGTCCGACCTGAGCCTTTCAACAGCGCGCTACACTGCCAGCTTCTGTAGCACATACACACCGTGACACCCGACATGGATATAGCTAGGGTAAACGTTCAGTTTGTTTGTAAGATAGCTGGATAAGTTGTGGCACGTATTGCGTGCAATAGGCGTTTTTGTTGTTACCATTGCATCATCTGTGGGGTTTTGTAAAGCGAAAAACGAGGAGTGATGATCCATATATCCGAAATGAGAGTTCCCAAAATTTTGGTTGGTCAATTTAGCTAGTCTGCATATCGTTACCGGAGGTTCATTTTTTATTGATTTTTTTTAACCTTTTCGCGCTCCAGTGCTTATGGTTAATTGGGTAAAGTGCTTGTTTACGGTGTGGCGACTGGGAGTAGTAGATTGAATCCTTTGCAGGTGTGTGAACATATCCAAGGTATTCATGTTTACAACAACCAACACATGATTATTGTTCATCCCCAGTACTCCATTACGCATATGGTTTCATGTCGCGTTCCAGACCGATAGGCATCTAACGTCAGCCGTCCAATTAGTACAATAACTCATCCTGGTAAGAAATAAAAATCTTAACAGGACGCCTATCTTCCCTGAGAAAAATGAAACTTATTGAGCAGGGAACGAGATCCTCTTACATAGAGGCTAGAAAGACTGGCTAACATGTAGGCTAACTTGGTATCTATGTTGTATGGACAGTATGTAAGTCGGATTAAAGTGGTTTAAAACTTTGTATTTCATTAAAAATAAAAAAATTCCTGGCTAAAAGAAATCTCATATCTAAAGCTACAACAAACATGACCATAGTCATAACGAACAAGCAGAGTGAATTATAGTGACACAGGTGTCACGATTCAATTAGGCCACAATAAGGGTTCACAGAACCGCCAGGGGAGAGCTAAGCTGCCATCCAGAGGTAAGGTGGTAACCGTGAAACCCATGATAAATTTAAATTTAAAATTTTTGAACTCCAAGCAGAGTTTGCCGAGGTAACTACAATGTATTCAAACCCAAAAAAAGAAAAAAAAATGCAAAAACATAACCAACACGTAGTTAAAATTATTAAAAATGTGAAAAAATCAGGGAAATTATAGATAGCTCTAGAAAAATAATATAACATTGCATGAATTTGTTGGCATAGCCTCTAGTATATTTTTTTTGAAAGTAGAAATAATATCCCAAATTCCCAACACATGGTCTTTTTTTAAAAGTTTTTTTTCCAAGCTTGATGAAGCCCCAAAATATAAATTAAATTTCATTATTTCTATAAACTTTGTTCCCTAGATAACATTAGAAATCAAGTATTATTATTTAGATTTTTCTAGTAACTTTTGAATTTTTATTTTTGATAAAATTCATTAAACTAAACCGCATGGTTGGCATTCCTCGTTTTGTTATTAAATTCTGAACTCATAATCCAAGAACAACAATAACATTGTTACATTTGGGCTGTGTTTTTATGATAAAAGATGAAATATAAAATACTATCTATATTTTATAACTATTTGATGATATAAAAGATGAAATTAACAACTGTGAATTTAAAAAATCTATTTAAAAATATGATATGGTGAATTTTTATATCAAACATTTTGAGAAAAACATTTAGTAGTTTGAAAAATATACATGTAAAAGCAAAAAAAAATTGAATAATATAATATAATACTTAGGCCGCGTTCGTTTGCAGTGGTAAGTTACCCTCTCGTTTTTCACGCGCACGCTTCTCAAACTGCTAAACGATGTACTTTTTACAAAAATTTTCTATAAAAAAGTTGTTTTAAAAAATCATATTAATATATTTTATATTTTTTAATAATTAATAATTAATTAATTATATACTAATCTATTATTAGTTTTTCGTGCTTACCTTACCCTCACTCGAAACTAACACAAACTAAGGAAGTATTTGTTTCTAGGGGCTAAACTTTAGCCCCTGGTCATATCAGATGTTTGGACACTTATTATAAATAGTAAAACGTAGTCTATAAATAAAACTCATCTATAATCTTGGACTAGTTCGTGAGACGAATCTAATGAGCCTAATTAATCTATGATTATGTGATACTACAGTAAACATTTGCTAATTATAGATTAATTAGACTAAAAAAATTCGTCTCACGGATTAGCTCTCATTTATAAAATTAGTTTTTTAATTAGTCTATATTTAATACATAAATTAGTATCTAAATATCCTATGTGACGTGGGGCTAAAAAGTTTATAAATTAATGAACGCAGCCTGGTACACAAACACAAGTACGGAACCACTCGCTCTATTCCCTCCTCCCCTGCTGCACCTTCTCTTCCCAAAGAGAACCATCGGAACAAGCGCGAAGTGGCAAAGCAGAGCAGAGCAAAGCATCATCCATGAGGACATCACATCCCCAGGAGAGAGTCCAAGCCCCGTGAATCGCGCCGACCGCCGCATATTTTACTCTACTCGCTTTCCCCCACCCCACCACCCCCACAGCTCAGCGCAGCTCAGCCTCGCCTCCGCCGCGGCGCGCCATGCTCTCCATCACGTCGCTCGCCAGGCTCCTCCTCACCCTCCTCCGCTGCGTCCTCCTCAACCTCCCCGCCCCCGCCACCACCCACCACTTCTTCTTCTCCACCTAGCTCCCCCTCCCTTGCTCTCCCGCCGATGCCGACCGGACCACTCCAGAGATCTACCAGCAACAGCCTCGCCGCCTTGCTGCGCGCCGACCCGCCGCCCAATGCCGGCGCCGGCTCTGACGCCGCCGCTAAGCGCACGAGGAGGCGGCGGCGGCGGAGGAGGAGCTGCCTCAGGCTGCCGATAGGCGCTGCGGGGGCATGCCGCGTCTGCGCCTGCGACGAGATGGACCCCGCCGCGGCCCCGCGCCGTCGGGCCCCTGAGGAGAAGGATGACGACGAGGGGGAGGAGGAGGAGGAGGAGGTCGTGCAGCCAGCGGTGCAATGCTTCTCGTGGAAGAAGGGTGCTGCTGCTGCCCCGGCGAGCCACCGCCCGTCGGGAGCTGGGGATGGTGACAAGGTGGTGGTGGTGGTGGCGGCGGCGGCGGCGGTCGAAGCGTCTCTTTCGGTGCTTCCCGACGACGTGATGGAGATGGTGCTCTGCCGCCTCCCGCTGGCCTCGCTCCTCGCCGCGCGCTGCGTCTGCACGCGGTGGAGGGACCTCACCGTCGCGCCGCAGTTCACGCGGATGCGCCGCGAGGAGGGGCGGCCGCACCGGACGCCGTGGCTGTTCCTCTTCGGGGCCGAGGGGGACGGGTGGGGCGCCGCCGCCGCCGCCGGCACGGCCGTGCACGCGCTCGACGTGGCCGCGCAGCGATGGTGCCGGGTAGGCGCGGACGGGCTCAGGGGGAGGTTCTTATTCTCCGTAGCCGGCGTCGGCGACGAGCTCTACGTCGTCGGCGGCCGTTCGGGCGGCCTGGACGCCGGCTCGGTGGAGGCCAAGACCCACAAGGGTGTACTCGTGTACAGCCCTCTCGCCGGCGCGTGGCGGAAGGCCGCCCCGATGCGGAGCGCGAGGTCTCGGCCGGTGCTCGGGGTGTTTGAGATGTCCCTCGGCCGCCGCATTCTCCATGTCCGCGCCGAGAAGCATGTCCACCACGCCAACACCGGCGGCGGCGGCGGCAAATTCCGGCTGGGGGGCACCTCCGCCGTGTACGAGGACCCCCACCGTCTTTCCCTCCGCCGCCTCCGGCTCCGCGACGTGCTGAACGAGGACGCGGACTCCTTGGAGTTTGCTCCATCTGATGCCAAGATCGCCGGAGGACAGGAAGAGGAGAGGAGAGCTCAGCCAAAGCTCGCGCTCATCGCCGTCGGTGGGCGCGGGCGCTGGGACGAGCCGCTGGTGTCCGGCGAGATCTACGATCCGGTGACGGACAAGTGGTTTGAGATCGCCGGCTTCCCCGCCGACGTCGGGCTCGCCTGCTCCGGCGCCGTCTGCGGCCAGATGTTCTACGTGTACTGCGAGTCGGACACGCTCGTCGCCTACCACCTCGACAAGGGCTTCTGGTCCGTCATCCAGACGTCCCGCCCGCCGCCGCGGCTCCGCGACTATGCGCCGGCGCTGCTGTGCTGCTCCTCCCGGCTGCTGATGCTCTGCGTCTCGTGGAGCGACCGCGACGGCGGCGGCGCGGCGAGCCGGCGGGAGAAGGTGGTGCGCAAGCTGTTCGAGCTCGACCTCGGCACGCGCCAGTGGGGCGAGGCGTCGTCGCACCCGGACGCGCCCATGGACCCCAACGCGGCGTTCGCCGCCGGCGGGGACACCATCTACTCCGTGGAGATGTTCAGGATCTTCGGCAAGGTGCTCGACTTCGTGACGGCGTGCCGGGTCTCCGACACCGACGACCGCAGGTGGTGCCGGCTTGCCCGGAAGAACGCCGCCGCCGACGCCGCCGCCATGTCCAGCCGGCTGAAATCCATGGCGGCGCTGCACCTGTAATTACAGCTTACAATCTTACATTTTTTACATCAAAACCAATGTTTGACAATTTGTTAGTGTAATTGACATTTGGCATCATCTCTCTCCACCGATTCGTTGTTCGTTTTCCCTGATTGGACAAGCCATTGCTGTGATTATCCATACTGTTGTATTGTTCTTTCGGTTTGGTTTGGTTTATATACAAGATGTGATCTTTCTATGATCCTGATGTAATTTACTGTCAATTTTTTTAGCTGATGATGACACATCTGTTCTTGGCTTGTTGCTTTTGTCCAGAGTTTGCTGAAGTAGCCAACTTGGCTGGGCTTTTATTGAGAAATTAGTTGTCCAATCCCTTTCGAAAATGCAACTATTACAAAAGCTTGTGCCGGTGATTATAGTGGTATGATTACTCTCCATCCGGTTGGTACAGCTCTCCAGCGAGGCCGTGGGTTTCTTTCATAGAATCGGCCATGAAAGCATATGGTTGCGCCACAATTATTATGGATTTTTGCAAGGCTGTATGCTAGTAGATTCGGTTGGTTGGCTTTTAGGATGTTGTGCGTATAGGGCAGGGTATCACAAGATGTCGACTTGTTTCGGGTTCTGGATGTGTCCTTGGGGAGGCATCAACATTCTGTCATGTCTAGAAAGTAAGAAATCACCCTTTCACAAAACTATATGTGCACAAAACTTACAATATCCGCTCCAAAATACAATTATTTTTAGATTGTTTAGCATATATTAAAGAGATATCAGAAGATTTTTTTAGTCACTTGATTATTAATTTTTGAATTTTAAATTAATTAGATTCACTTTTTAAACATCCGGTTAGTTCTGAAATCTTTGGAATGATTGAAATCATATGAATCAATGAAAAAATGCTCATGCTATGGTACAAAATTTGAATCCTATAAATGTTTATATAAATGTTTATATTTTGAGACAGGGAGTACACGTGCATGCTGATTTAGACTATTTTGGAGGCTTCTTTTGTTCAATGAAAAATTGTGTACTTGTACTCATTTGGTGTTATGAACTAAAAAAGAATTGTCATGAACATCTGTACTTAGAAAAAGAGGTAAGGTAGGGAAAGGACTGACCTGTCACTCATCCAAAGTGTACGGTAGTATAGATCTGTCTGCTTGTTTCCTTCTTATTAATAAATCTCCGAACCACTGTAGTAGTCTATCCATGAAATTTGAAAATTAATAAAAAGGAATCTTGATCATTCTGGTTGGTGCTCGGTGCTCCCTTTGTTTAGATCCTGCAGCAACAATCATCGAGATGGTAAATACCGGTGGAGTAGGTAGTATCTGTTGAGAAACACGATCATGAGATGCAACTCATACGAGTTGATGAAGCATTCATCGGAAGGCACCATCTCAACAGTTGGAGATTTGGAGTGTGCCCCTCTATCCAGAACATCTAATCCCCGTGCAATATGCAACAGCCAAATAAACAAGTAACTGGCCACATGCCTGTGAACTAAGATCTGCTGTCGAGACGTGGACACTGGGCACAGTCGAGGTCAATGAACAATAATGCCGGTGTGTGGCACCAGTGGCAACTCATGTTGATTCGGCGCTTAACTGCGAAAGCACAACACATGGGGTACTCTTTTATTGCACTTTCAACCGGCAAGCGGTGAAGTGAAGGGGCCCCGGTTAACTGATGTACTCTCTCTGCAACAATGCCGATCAATGTACGCATGATTATGACCTCATCCTGCAGTTTGTTCAATCAAACAAGAAAATATATCAGAACTTGTAGAAACAAGGATCTATGTCAGGAACACAGAAAATGAAATGTGAAGGCGCGATTGTGTATGCATCTACTTTTGATGAGTTCATGTGTGTGCATATATGGTGTGTCCCATACTCCCATTCTACATCGTCACAGGTTCCCAGTCCCAGCACAATCAAACTGACTGACTGATGGTCCCATGAATGGACAAAGCAAATGATTCTTCAAGTAGACAGTTCAATCTCCAGATATACTTCCAGTTTGGAGGACTCCTTACCAATCTGATGAAATCCACTGTTTCCAAGCTTGAGTTTCGCACAAACCACAATATTGTTGAGACATCACAGCGAAGGCAACGCACAACTGAGGGTTGCAGGTGTGATACTACTCACCTAACTATCTGTACTGATGATGGTTGAGTAGAGTGAACCATGAAGCCATGATATCTGCAGAACACCTGAAACTGAGGGAAATTAGCACGTCAGTGAATGACACATGAAAACGACAGATAATTACTTAGATTTTATGGAATTGTCCAAATAGGTAACCAATGCAGATCAATATGTCCAATTATTCTATCCTTTTTAAAATGAACCTGGACTAATTCAGCAAGACCCACCTTCAGGTTTCAGCAATCAAGCTGCTTGATGGTGTATGTTTGCCTGTGAAGATGCAGCTCATTCAAAGCACCTATCTTAATTGGTATCATAATCTATATCATAAGGTTCTGATTGATTCTAGAAGGTCTTTAGAATATATTTTCACTGTTCCACATTTTAGTTCTGGTGGCACAGTCATGCAGTTAGACCAAATGATGTGGCAACTGATCAAACGCTGCATAAACCTCGTTTAAGCTCTCATGCCGACTATCTTCAACTCCAAATTCATGAATGTTGTCATTTGTGTCAATCGAACTAATACCCATATTCTTTTTAGTTCCCCAATCTCTCATTAGCTTCCTGAGCCTAGTCATGTCTTCCCACTGGTGAGTTTCATATAGCAAGTTCGAAATTAGGACAAACAAGCCTCCACTCATTCCCTCCAGCTCAAGTAATTGTTTGATCACTTGCCTGCCGATCTGTATATGTCCATGGATCCTGCAGGCCCCTAGTAATGCACCCCAAACCACAACATCAGGCCTCGTTGGCATATCTTTGATTAGCTCAACAGCTTTTGCTAGCTGACCACCACGGCCAAGCAGATCAACCATGCAGGCATAATGCTCAACACCAGGCCTAACATTGTAAACATGACTCATAGCTTGAAAGTAATATTGCCCAGCTTCCAGTAGGCCCCCATGGTTACATGCAGAAAGAAGAGCAACAAAGGTTATCTCATCAGGGGAGAAGGCATCAGATACCATAGATCTGAAGAACATGAGTGCGTCCTGGGCACGTCCATGCATGGCTAGCGCCCCAATAATCGTATTCCATGATATAACATTTTTACTAGGCATGTCGCTGAACAAGCTTATGGCTGTGTCTACCTGACCACACCTTGCATACATGTCAAGTAGTGAGTTAAATAGAGCAACACCTGGATTATTGAAGCTGTCTCTGATATAGTCATGTATCATCTTTCCAGAAGCCAAATCGCCATGTTGTCCACAAGCAGAGAGGACAGCCGCCAAGGTATACTCATCTGGAGTGAGGCCTAGCAATTTCATACGGTTATAAAGGTCCAATGCTTCACGGCATCGGCCACCTTGAACATAGCAAGAGATCATGGCATTCCAAGATACTACGCTCTTCTCTGGCATCTGCTCAAACCAATCTCTTGCGGCATAAACTGACCCATGTTTGGCCAGAGCACAAAGCATAGATGTCCATGAAACAGAATTCTTCAAGGGCATCATGTCAAAGCATGTACCAGCCATCGACAAATCCCCACACTTACCGTACATGTCCACCAAAGCATTGGAAAGAATCAGATCGACAGGGCACCCACTAACCAGCAAATGGCAATGCACGAGCCTACCAAATGCAAGATTTTCCTCTACTGAGCAGGCCAAAAGCAGGCTGACCAGCGTGAACTCATCAGCCAAGAGCCCCTGACGTCTCATCCCGGCGAACAAGGAGCACGCCTCCCTAGCCTTTCCGGCCTGCGCATATCCATTGATCATCGAGTTCCAAGACACCACATTCCTGTCAGCCATCTCATCAAAGAACTGCCGAGAATCCCACAATAACCCTGCCGATGCATAAGAATGCAGAAGAGCATTCCCCACAAACACCTGCCTCAGAAATCCCAGCTTAACAACCACTCCATGCGTGGCCACCACGTGCTCCCACGCCTGCGTCCTCGCACAAGCTTTGAGGACGAACGGCAGCGTGAACTCGTTGGGCAGGACGCCTCGCCCGATCATGCCACGGTGAAGACGCAGCGCTTCTCGGGGACGATCGCCGTCGCTGCTGCAGTAGGCTCTGATAAGGTGGTTGTACGTGAACCTGTCCGGGTCGGGCATTCTGTCGAACAGGCTGCGGGCGTAGCACAAACCACCCGGGAGCGCGCAGTAGGAGGCGACGACGGCGTCCACGGGGAACGAGCCGTGGACGACGAGATGGGCGTGGAGCTGGTTGAGACCCTGGACGGAGCCGCACCGCCGCAGGAGCTCCCGGACATGGCGGGAGGCGCCGCCGGCCGACGGCGCGAGCATCGGAGAGAAGAACGGCCGGTGAAGCGGCGAGAGCGAGAGCCGAGAGACCTACCTAACCACCAACCTCGCGACGAATCGGGCCAGCCCAACCTAGACCAAAAGGCCCATGGCCATCACGCACACTTGCGGCCCGTTGATTCCCGCAGCGGGAGAGAGAGAGAAGACGAACTCGAAGGCGGAGGGAGAGGATGAGGGTGTTCGGCAAGCACGTCTTCCCGAGGCAGGTGGCGATGCTCGCCGCCGGGTAAGGTGTCTCAATTCCCCCCGTACGCGTCGGCGTCGGCGGCGGCGGCACGACGCCATGACTGAAGAGGTCTCTAATTTTGCAGGCTTGTCTTCCTCGCGGCGACGACGTACGACGTGCACCGGTCGATCAAGAACAACGAGCAGCCGCCGACCAAGGAGCAGATGGAAGCCCTCCAGGACTACATCAACTCCAAGAAACGCTAGAACCCTAGCCAGAACGCCATGGATGATCCCCAATAATTCGTTTGTAATAATCCAATCAAAATTGGAGTAGACACCAAGGGGGCACGCCATGTGTTCGGCGTTATTCCCCACAGGACTCAGCTGCTCCACCGCGTGTAAATAAATGTATCTGTAAATGGCTTGGCATTATTGTCCCTTCATGGCATACAAGTTAGAACATGATCCATTATATGCTCTCATTTCTAATGCACATTACACCAAATCCCAATCCCTTCCAAGAACCAAATATGGTGTCACCATGTTCATGTAAAAGGTGCAAGCAGAATCCCAGAAATTTGCATTTCAAACATATGACCCATCCGGCACAGTGTTACAGCAACAAGAAAAAAATGGAAAACCAACAGTGATCATTCGATCTCTCTCGATCAGAGTTGCTTCTTTCCTTGCATTATGAGCATAAACAATGGCGGCCGACTGGTGTGCATTACAACACGTACAGCTCGCCACAGTCCTCTCCAAAAACTTCAGATAATGTAGTTATTTCATCTGAATATGACGGGCACAAGATCTCGGTTGCTATCCTCCACACAGAATGCATAAACAATCTGAGAGAAGAACACCTACACGATCATCTTTTCCACACAGTGACACAGGTCAAACAAAAAGAAAAAGGCTGGGAGAAAGAAGCACGCAACGTTTCATCAAGATTCATGTGACCTCATGCTATGCTAGGCATGTAGCCACGCTGCTATGCAAGTGTACACTGCTAAATGTGTAGTGACAAGTTAACGACCAGCTAGTTAGTTGTTATATTATCATAAGCTGAATTTAGTAGTGGCAGAGTTCAAGATTTTGCTGAGCTCATGCAGTCATGCTAATGATCCTTCATCAGAAGGTGCCATCTGTACATCAATTTTTTTAATTATTAAAAGCAAATGGCACTTTGACTTGTTCATTGCAAATCTTTGTGGGGTATATGCCCATCTTGCACCCATGCTGATTGCTAGATTTCATAATCTTTCTGACTGACTGAAGCAATGGGCCAATGAGTGGTAGACTGACTCATCACTGACAGCACTGTGCAAGAGTATAGTACAGTATACTTCTAAACTTTTATAGGAACTTCCCTATACAAGATGTGAACTGTACATACATCAGCAGCAGATACTGCAATACTTTGTACATTGCAAAACAATAATTGCAACAACGATCATGTTAGGCTAGAGAAGTGCCTCTGGGAAGAAGGAAGCATGAGTGATCTGTAGTAAGCTTTAGGCAGAGCCACGATCTTCTTTGCCTTTGGGACATAGGCCCTCTTGGTGAAGTTGTTGTAATCGTTTGCCTCGATCTCGTCAAGGATTTGTCGGTACAGAAGTAGAGAAGCCCAAACCTGCAGCATCAACATATTTACAGGTTAATTAAACTGATAATTAAGAAACGAACAGATCGGATAGAAATCAAAATGTTAATCGTCAAATTCTGACCGGCCATCGGCTCTCCTGATTGAGCTCGGCGGCGCCTTCCTCGGCCTGTCTGAAGAACGCTCTCGCTCTCGTGATCTGGCCTCTCATGAAGCCTCTCCATCTGTCGGTGACACGGCCACTGAAGATGTCGTCTTCAGAGAGGCCGGCCATCTCGAGCTCGTCCAGCGGGAGATAGATCCTGCCTCTTCTTGCGCTGCGAATCAACGGCAAGCATCAGAAATGGAGGTGATCCAATCAAGAAACGACATGGACGACGAGATCGATCTGGGAAGCTCGCGATGTTCTTACTCTTCGCCGACGTCTCTGAGTATGTTGGTGAGCTGGTTGGCGAGGCCGAGCGCCAGCGCGCCCCTGTAGACCGTCTCGGTGGCCGCCGTGGAGTCCGGCGAGATGCCCATGACCGGCACCGTCATGAGGCCGACGGTGCCGGCGACGTAGTAGCAGTAGAGGTAGAGCTCGTCGAAGGTGCCGTAGCGGGGCTTGGTGAGGTCGAGGCGCATCCCCTGGATCATGTCCCTGAACGGCTGGATGTCGACGGGGAAGGCGGCGACGGTGTGGGCGAGCGCGGCGTCGAGCATGTCGTAGGGGCGCCCGGCGAAGGCGTCCTCCAGCCGCGACTCCCACCGGTCGAGCGCCAGCGCCGACATGTGCGACGCGTTCGGCCCGTCCACCAGCTCGTCCGTTCTCCTACACCACACTGCATCAAATCGATCGTCAGCCCAAAATAGGTGGTTCCAATCGCAATCGCGATTGATTCTGAATCCGGATTAGAATTTCTAGGCAAGATCAGATCGCAATCATAAACTCATATATAACAAACTGTAAAATCTTTGGTACGATAAAGTTGAAATCTTGACTTACCGTATATCGCCCAGATCGCCCTCCTCCTCTCCGGCGTCATCAGCTGCGTTGCTGTAGCGCACACACAACACAATTCGTTTCAGTGACTTTAGTTGATTGCACACATATCAAAGAGCCTGACTGATCAGTTCTACCGTGGCATCCGACATAACGTGTAACATGTATTGTATATTAATCTATCTTACCGAATTTTTGAAAAAAATATAACTTTTTAGGTGACATATAGAGAACAAGAGTAAAAAAAAAAGACTTTGCCTGCGTTATGATCCTGTTGATACAGCTGAGCTCGTTTTTTACTCTCGACACGTTATAATTCTGACAATCACCACATGATCATGTCAAGCTGCTCATTTGGATAATCAAATCTGACCAAACCACGTACAGGTACAGAGTACATCAGTATATATCGTGGTAGAAAATTTTTACCGAGGTAGAATGTCTTGGCGTACTCCTTGCAGACCTCGCCGCAGCGATCGAAGGCCGCCTTCAGGCCGCCGCTGCCGGCGACGCGCTCCGGCTCTCGCTCTGCCAACGGCAGCACCGGCGTCAGAGGCCTCGCCGCGAGCGCCGCCTGCTTCAGCACGACGTCGTGCACCCTCTTCTCGGACGACACGGCGCCGAGCACGTCGTCGTCCGCGGGCGCCGCGACCAGGTGGCCAGGCAGCGGCGCGGCGGCGCCGCTCCACGGCTCCAGCTCGAGGCAGCCAATGGGATTGGAGCCGGCGGCGCGCACGGCGCCCGGGCTCCCCGCGGGCTCGACCCTGGCCAAGAACGCCGCCCCACCACGCCTCGGCGCGAGAAAGAACACCCCGTGCCGCCGCCGGTGGACGCAAGCCGGCGACGCCGCCAAGCTAGTGGTGGACAGCATGGCCGACGGCAATGTACTTGACCACTGATCTCTCCTTCTTCTTCTTCTTCTTCAGCTAGCTGCAGGAGCCTGACAACCTCCAAATGAGATCGTTCTCGACACGCTCGTGCTCGCTGGCTGCTCTTATGTAATGTGGAATCTATGGGACACGTGGCAGTCTTGCACCTGCTGCTTCACCTTCATGGAAGAAGGAGAAGCAATGGCCTAATCTTTTGGCCTAAAACACGAATCTCGTTACTAAATTTTAAAGCTTAGTTTTAAATTTACTTTGGTTTTTTATCATAGTATTTTTAGGATTAGAATTTTTTAGATGGTGGAAGTTTTATTGAACTCAATCAATTACATTAAGGTGATATAATTGTTCTATGAATACTCTAGCCTCTACATAATTAAAATGCATACAACATAACAGACCACATAAAAAACAGAACCGGTTAAGAACCATCAATCTTAATACTAGATCGTCACTCGTATCCATGTGTAAAACACTCTCTAAACATATTCTCTAATGTTGATACGGTTGCAAGTCGCAACCCGCGAACTAATGTTACGAACAATAACTCATATATAAAGCCAGTGAATGACTTAAAAAAAAGTAACCTGCAAATTATATTTTTGTCGTCAAACTATCCGTAATTTGCCAACAGATGAGGCGTCAACACACGTGGGCGCGTTCGCAAAGCCATCACCCTGCTAATGTTTACCTTAATTTCCGCGCACACGGTTTTTAAACAGTTATGATATATATTTTGCTAAAAAAGGTTTATATGAAAGTTGTTTAAAAAAATCAGATTAATCTATTTTTCAAGTTTATAATACTCAGTACTTAATTAATCTTATGCTAATGATATTTATCGTTTAGCGTGCACTGGTTAGCACCAATCCCACCCTGCCTCTAGAACGCGCCTAACAATTGGCAAGCCGGGGAGAGCTGAAGCAGCAACAAACACAACTGCTGGCTGGACATACATGCAGGTGAAGTGAATCTGATCACATCGAGAAACAAGTGCCTGAATGGTACTGGTGAGCTAAGTAGGTAGCAAGCGAGAAGTGGCATGTGCACTTGCGCAGATTTATTGTTTAGTGTTTGTGCGATATGGTCTAGCTAGCATTGCGCATCATCCAACTGCAGAAGCCGCTAGAGACGCTAGAGTCACCGGTGTCATTGATCGATGACGGTCTCTTTCTCATCCTAGTGGGCTTAACAACGAACTGCAATGTACTTAGACCCTGTTTGGATTTTATTGACATTTTTTAAATCTCTCTCACGTTGAATATTTGGATATTAATTAGAAATTAAATATAGACTATTAATAAAACACACCCTATACTTTGGACTATTTTGCGAGACGAATCTATTAAGCCTAATTAGTCCATGATTAACGAATATGATGCTACAGTAAATATTTGCTAATCATGGACTAATTAAGCTTAAAAAATTTGTCTAATAAAATTGTCTTTATTTATGCAATTAGTTTTATTATCAATCTATATTTAATACTGCTAATTAACATTCAAACATCTGATATTACAAGAGACTTAAAAAAAATCCCTGGAAGCCTAGATCCAAACAGTCATTTACCACTCTTATCAGCAACGTAGTACTCGATATGCCATACCAGTCTAGAGGGCTTGAACTAAACCTTTACTGATTAATTAAGCAGTTGCACATTTTTCGAGTTTTTTCATTATTCATCTGTCAGTAGACCAGTAGTACCTTGTACATAACGGGCAAATTCACTGCAAATTGTTCGTGGAAATCGAGCATTTTGCAAACATGCACCCGCTCCTCCATCCGATCCAACCCTATCTCTCAATTCTGTTTATAGCAGTGAGTCAAAATTTAAATTTTAACCTTAAAATTATAGTTGATCTTAAGATTTTTTTTACCGAAGTATATTGTTGAGCATTAGCTTTTAAATCGCTAAAAATATATATAAATTTTTATTTATAAACTATTTTCCGTTTACAAATATGCTACTCCAAGATGAGGTTGAGCTTAGTGAGAGCGTCAGTTCGGCTGTTCTTATGTGTTGATGAAGGATAAAGATTGATAGCTATTTAATGATATGAGTGATGAATTAATCTCTATAAATTTAAACTCCACTTTGCAAATACGGGATGATAAAATTTTTTATATGCATTAATTAATATTTAATAGTTCGCGAAAAACTTACTCTACACTTAAAATTAAGAAAAACGTAAGAATAAGCTAAATGAGGAGATGGCACCGGCCAACTACCAATGTACGAGTCCCACATGTCACCGGCCCACGACGGGGGACACGTGGTGGGGCGCGCGCGGGCGAGGGGGTCGTGGACGGTCTCCTGTTGTGGGCCCACCCCATGTCGGCGACCTGACCCCCGCCTTCCCTGCGCGATGATTGGGCCTGGCCTGGCCGCGTAGTAGACCCAGCGGTGCGGTTGGCCGTCGGTGTCGGGCCGACCGGCCGGCCACTCCTTTCAGTCGCCGGCTCGCCGCCGTCGCTACCCGCGGGGTGCTCGCTGACGCGCAGAGGCGAGCTCCTGCGCCGCCCACCGCACGTACGTCGCGGTCGCGCTCCTCCGTGTGGTGGCGGAAGTAGGCGCGGGTGCGTAGGGCGGCGAGAGCAACCAGGAATGCACGCGTGTTCGGTCCCTCGCTGACCCGGCCGGGATCAGCTAGCTGTCGCGCGCGCGGCATGCACTGCACTCGGCGGCAGGATAACGTGACCGGGACTGTATGCCCCGTTGCTTTCAGCTACTGCAATTGCTTACAGAATATAAGCATAATATAACTATAAAAGCATTTTTAGATTATTTAGATAAAAGTTAGTTTAAGACGAAAAGAATCTACTGTCACTCCAAGTGAGTGTTTGGTTTATTTAGAAAAAAGTCAAACGACATATTTACAAATAAAAAATAATTTGGCAGTAAAAATCTTATGTACATGTTATTAGAAATCTAAAAACAAATACTGAAAAATAAACAACAATAAAAAACCCTAAAATCTACTTTAAATTTAAGGTTGAGAATTCAATTTTTTTAAGTCAAACGACATATGTAAAATGAAAAATAATTTGGCAGTAAAAATCTTATGTACATGTTATTAGAAGTCTAAAAACAAATGTTAGAAAATAAACAACAACAAAAAACCCTAAAATCTACTTTAAATTTAAGGTTAAGAATTTAATTTTTTATTTATAAGCATAAATAAAAGCGAAAAGATGAAGCTTAAAATGAATAGAGGTACGATGATAAGTGAGGGATAAAATAAGCTGAATTTTAAATAACAATGTTTTATGAGACAAGCCATCCGGTAAATAGTATCAAAAATACTTATATTTTGTTACATGATTCAAATTATAGAAATAATGTTATTTTCAAACAGATAACATATCTGTTAGGTTTATTTACCAAAACATTTAAGTTGATCATATACTGAACTTGATAATTCATTGAATAACTTGTTTTAAATATATGGTCTTAGGCCCTGTTCTTTTCTCAATATCAATAATAGATTATCACAGATTATCATGTTCATGTCACTTGTGCCTTTAAACGGTGCATCTCATATATAATTCTATATATGTTCTTTTATTCGATCTTCTAGTAGTGATTTAGTTTTCTCATCTTCAAAACATTTATGCATGCAAGTAGGTCTGAATGAGCATGAGCATGACCAGCTACTAGCTTTGAGCAGCACCGCACAGGCACAGCACTAACGAAAAAAAGAAAATGTAGGTATGTTGAGTCCATCATTGGTATATTTAAGAGGGCTTAGGCCAATAGGAGGCCGACATTTGGTCGCCACGGTTTCCTACTTTCCTCCACTGGTCGGCGAGACGAGAGGTTTTATATGCGCCAAGGCGTGATAGGATGACCACACCATTATTTAGTGCACTCAATTCAGGCAGCTCACGTGTCATTTGTTTAGACAGGAAGCACAAACACGGTGACGCACATGATGACTGAGGCTGTCACGCATGAGCTCATTTGTATTATCTGACTTCTGCCTTATACTAAAAATATTTTGTATTATAAGACTTTCTAAATTTATCTATATTCATTCATATATCAATATATACTTTCGTATGTGTATAGATTTATTAACACATATGAATTTAACCAAAATCAAAAAAATCTTATAATATAAATAGAGAGGATACGAGATATGAAATAAAAATTGACAATCAATACAGAGCTAGAACTACTGGAGTATCGGACTCTGGGGAATACCTTATTGTCCAAGTGTTTCTTGTAATTTCGGCAAGGATAATCGAGACAAATGGAGGGATATTGTAGATGCCGGATTGCCGGTATTGTCTGGTCCAAGAAGGACTAGCACTTGTGTTAGCGTCCATTCGCAGAATAAACTTGACTATCCCTCAAAAGTTGTTTTCTTTATACCTAAATGAGCAAGTGATCTTGTGCTAGTTTTTCAGTTGGGTAATTGGCTGCAGTATAGTCCCTGAAAATGTTGGTAACTACTACACTATCTGATGGGTTGCATCCATCTGAAGCAAAGACAGATTGCATGTCGAGCTTGCCTGTTATGGATATGACAACCCAACCAGCGACCATTTGAGGCAACAGCTCAGATTGAACAGCAAAATAGTAACGTCATATCTTCCCAATTTCTGCATCAAGTGTACACCTATTGAAAGAACCATGTGGGAGCAAAGAAACTTAAATATATGCGTATCATTACTTGAACACTGAACAGAATGTGTGGGTGATACTGACAGTGACAGGAAACAGAGAAGGGAAGGGCGCTGTGGCCTGCGGGACCCCATCTGTGGAAAATGACGTACTCTACTCAACTGGAATTGATGGCCCCATCTGTGGAAAATCAGGTACTACTCAGCTGGAATTGAGGGGGCAAGACCACGAGAGCTTGTTCATCCATGCGTTGAGCCTAACCAGAGAATATCCCATAAATGAGATCAATCAAACATTCCAACCTACTTCATGTAGGTTTGATGCAGTTGTGTAACTTTTTCCCTCAGGCACATCCACGTTATGAACATCCACGTTATGAAGAAAGCCTCCTCCCCTTCGTCTTGGGATATATACAGCAATGGTTACCGCAGCTTTCAGAAATTAGGAATCAACTCTACAACAGTGCTTCCAACAGGCACGTATGTACTATCTGCCAAAAAAAAAACACATGCAAATAAGGATCATCATTGGGTGTCTTGGTGAAAGTTGAAGCATGGATGAGTACATCCGTCAAACTATGAAGTACTTCAGCGCAATGGAGGCACATACCAAGATGTACTGTGGTATTTGCAATTTGAAGCTTCTATGCACCAACATTACCAATAAAGTCTAGGAAATAGTTTGCAGTCTTGTCTCATTTTTCCAACTTAGTTTGACCAATGAGTACACCATCATCCCAAACTTCAATCCACCTGTAGCCAAATCATAGTAAGGTTAAAATTAGAAGAGCGTGCAGATTAGGCATTTAAGTAAACATGTAAACACGAGTAGATGAGAACCTTGATCCGTTTGCATCTATCAATAGGCACTCCCCATGGCGCCATCCATTTTGAAAATTGCCAAAGAAGACACTCCCATCCTTGGCATAAAATCTACCTTCACCATTAGCCTTCCCCTTCCAAAAGTTCGCAAACCAGCGGTCACCACTGTGAAAATAATACCAGCCCTAAAGGAAAGGGAAGAAAACTCAGAAGTTGCCATCATATCATCTGTATGAGATATTCTGGAGGGAAATCACTCAGTTTTATAACCTGGATATATTCATGTGATTCTTGGGTATGTTAGGAATCAGAATAGATGATTTTTCAACGTGATCAATGAACAGAACTGGATATGATGGCTGGTGCGCATAGTAATGGCTAATGGGTATAATGATCACTAGGTATAAAATTTGCTGTCAACAGCATGACTGGATCACTGTGCTAGTTCATGTAGTACTATCGTCATATTCATAGCCCAAACTGTCATTCATTTCCGTGAACTGGAAACAAGAGGTAAGCAAACAAAGGCTGCAAAAACCGAAGGAGATGGAACCCAGGTATGTAGGGAGGAATGGAATAACAAATTACAGGGGAGAGTAATTCTAGCATCGAGGGAAAGAGTATTACCTACTTATCCTCTTGGCAGCAATTCAGTGTGCCAAATAAAGGATCAAAATTCATCAATACAGAATTGCAAACCCTAATACGTGTAAAAAAATCTTAACACCTAATCACAACAGAGCATCAAGAACTAGTGTTTGAACAGTACCATACTGTGCATATTTTAGTTGTACAAAGTGAACATAAGGAAAGGAGAAGAAAATGCACAAACAATGGATATGCAAAGGACATCAAAAGGCAAATACAAATCCTTCAGTAACAGTCTAACAGATAATTCTAAATTACCGAATTAAAGCAATATTATGTTCATATCTCGAAAGGAAAGCTGGCTCCCATCATTTAAAAATATTATCTTAAAATAACAACATAGAAGGTCCAAGACAGTCAAATAAAACATGGGTGACGATGACCATTACCCAACATAGAAGGTGCTGAGCTAACCATCATGTTTTAAAGAATGTTGTAAATGGGAGAAGTCATACCTAACATGGACATCTCATAATTGCTATACTCAAATATAAAGTAAGTATACCATACCTTTCCATGGAAAAGGTCATCCCTCCATGTTCCATGGAATACGTCACCGTTACTATAATAGAGAGTCCCTAGACCTGATCTCTTGCCATACCTCCAGAGTCCATCGTAAAAGCTCCCATCACTGAAGGTTACACGGCCCTGTAATTGTTACAAAAAATATCATTGAAGAAGGTTAGCTACTTAATACTATCAAGCCAAATGGAAGAGCACTTAGTTAAATGGTTTCACCTTTCCTTCAGGGACACCTTCTTGACACCTCCCTCTGTATATACCTCCTCCAAACTGTATTTCAACTATGGGGCTCCATGTTTTCTCCAGCTCTCTTTCTGCATCCTACATGGAAACAATAGGTTACATGCCACCCAGAGGTCAGGTATGCCAACTCTCGAACAACAGCATAGTTCTAGCAAAAAGACCCAACTGTACTCTGGATGAGAAGAAAAAGAGGAGTCCTTTCACCTATATGAAATGGAAGTTCAAAATTTAATATTATGTTTAATGTGTCTATTCAGGTTGTTCAATAGCTCGTGAACCAAATAAAAGATATGCAAGTCTTAGCACAATAGCCCTTGTCTGTCTCCCAGGTTTATGAATAACTAAATAGAAAGCCCATCTTAGTAGCATAGGGGAAAAACACTAATGAGCCAACAGACAGCTCAGAGGAATAATGGCACAAATAGTGAGGGAGGCTGAAAAAGATGATGAGTAGCTGGAGTGGGCAATAGGAGGTTGGCTTGGCAGAAGACTAATCCAATTTCAGATTAGCAAAACCACATCATCCTATTTAGCGAACTTTTGATGGAATGCAGAATTATAACTAAATTGTCAGTGTTTATCTTCAATGTCATAATTAGGGAATATTGTCCGTATAGAGAAAAAATCCCAGCAAGAATATCCCGGACTAGTCTCCGCAAATTGAGAAATGCTAAACCAATATGCAAAAGATCAAGAGACTAACAAGCATTAGTGCAGCCCGATTAGCAACTGATCCACGCTTCCGAGATCTATCCATTCTTCCCTTTAAAAATGTCACTGCAGAGCTGTACATTTCCGTTACTTTCTCCAAGCCAATGTCAGAAAACGATACTCCAAAGGCAGCATATCCAGAAGCTACAGATGGGCTACTGGCACTGCTATGAGCTTCAGGTCGTTTATCTGCACCACACTGAACTTCAGGAGATTTCACACCAACTGGAAGAATGATAATATTAATGTCATTGTTCTGAGTGCCTCTATCTGATGTCATTCGCACTTTAGCCCATAACTGAGCAATCCCAAAACCAGGGGAATTGCTCCAGAACTTATGCTCCTGCTCTGAACCTAAATTCTCTGCCAATGAACCATCAAATTAAAAAGAAACACACACAAAAACACAAAGATGAAGAACATGATATAAAAAAATTTACCTCTTTCACTATCTTTGTTAATTTCCCCATCTGGTTTACATTTAGCCTCTTGAAATTCTGTGTGCATTTTCTCCTTATATTCCCTAAGACAGAATTGCAATGAGTTCATAACACACTAAAGTTTTTCAAAGACTAACTTCCCGATGCAAGAAGGAAACTTACTACATCCATTACCTTTCAGATTTCATAATTTCTGTTTCCTCAGGAAATAAATTATTAACAGTGGCATTGGAAAAAGCACTGGAAAGTTGTGAGAATTCCTGCTCTGCCAAACTCAATCCACTGCCGAGCAGTTGCTTCAGTGTAGCTTGTTTCTCGTCAGGGATATCTCCTCCCATAAGAGAGGGTACAAAAGGAAAATGCAAGGCCAAACCTGAAAGAAACCCCTCCTTGACTGATGGCACGTTCTTATCAATGCTGTTTCTGGAAAACAAAAAAATGGAACAGTTTCACCCACAAGTGTTACCGGTGATCATCAACTATTTAGCAAGGCAAAAGTAGAGCAGTTATGCATTTATATTTCTATGTCTACCTGACAGGTATGAATTTCTTTTAAAATTATAATGGTTATCCCTTAAGAGATTAAACTTTAGACTCATAAGTTTTTTTGCATGCACCTTCCTTTTTTAAGGATACAACTGCTATTTATTAACATATTCACAGGTTGCTAGTCTTATTCCTATCAGGTAGTCAAGAAATTTCTTTGCAATCATAGTGTTAGTATTTTGACTTGAAAGATAGATGAACAGCAGAAAATCAGCAGGGCATGATACGCAGGTAGAAATGTTATATAACTAACGTAGTGAAAAACCAAGGCATTAAAACCAGTAAATCCCCCAGAAAACAATAATAATAAAATAAAACTAGCAGACCAACCATTCAAATTTTTGCAAGGGCTTACCTCACAGTTAAGAGAGAAACTACTACCAGTTTTGGCTCTAAATCAGGTTCACAATTTCTAGAAAATATAATATCTTCCTTGAACCCTGTAACCCGGCGAAAGATGTGCAAAGTGGAGATCATATCGCTTTCAGAAAATGTTCGAGAACTCGTAATGGAGAGAAAAACCACATTGTTCAGGTCCTACACAGAAAGAAGCGTATACTCAGAACAATGATATAAAACATAAAATGAATGCACAAAGAGCTTATCTGCTTATGTTACAAGTAGGAATTGGTTCCAACTATAAAAACTAATTAAGGTTAACTCTAGAGCGAAAGAGCTCAAAAGACTGGTTTCTGCATTGCTTGCAATCTACTTATGCCTATGTTCTTCTCATATACAAAAATTTCAACATAATATCTGAAACACAATTTTTCCAAAAGAAGGTGAACGCACAGAGTAAATATACATGTTCAAATGCGACCTTCCTGTAGCTTGTAATGAAGACACCAAACCTCACAGACACTAGCAGTATTTGGTATCAGATCTGAGCTCTCTAATATTTTGAATGAATGCATCTAAAAACAGATTATTGGTGGATTTTCTACAAAGCTTTAAGTTTACTTACTTAGATGTATTTGTGAATATCTCAAGAAACACTAGTGCTAAAAAGCCATGAATCTCCAAGTATCTGTGTCATACGTAGTGCTGTCATATTCTGTTCGCTGTATCATGAATATATTTCTTTTGTGCGACGTTGTTGCTTACATTCCTTGGATGTGCTTAACACAGTAAGTCAATTAGGAGTGTACAGAAACCAGATTAGATTTGCTAGCTATGAAGCATGTAATTCAGAAGTGTAACCTCTTCAGTTATTTCTAGTGAATTGCACATATTAATTATAATAAATAAATATAACAGCCCAATGGATAGTCACCAAAAATATGTACAAGCAAATGTGCTATGCAGGTTAGCTGGCCATAGACTTGAAATTTGATGGTTCTTAAGTCTGAAATGTTACAATGTGTTGGTTACAACAGCACTTTTTGTAGAGGCATAAATGTAAAGCATATCGTGATGTTATGCACAGGTAATCTGTATATGAGGATATCAACATAAGACTAAAATTCCTTTCTTGTCCCATGAGTTCCAACGGTTCCAACTTCTAAGAGGTGGAATGAGGGTCCCCAACCCAAGTCAATGATGGGGGTGGTGCTTTCTTTTAAAGTGGTATAGAAAAGTATATGATCATGTGCACCTTGATTCCACCACGAAGAAATGGACAGTGGAAGACAGCTTGCTTAATTGCAGACTGGATGTTATAACCAGCACCAAATCCAACTCTGGCTTCCCCGTAACTTCTAAGTAGCTGTTAGAGTTGTATGTATCAGGAAAAGATAACTCAAGTACAGATCATACAACTAAGCACAGATATTCAATAAGTTACTTTTCCCAGTTCCTCAGGATGGACTTCCATAATTTGAGCATTAATAGAACTCCGAAACATCTGATTTAGCCCCTGATATTCAATAATAAAAGGATCAAAACAGTAAGATGTGATATTTTGTATTCAAACACAAAACTAAGGGATTTAAGACTCACAGACATCATGACAGATATCATGCTAATAGTTGACAGGACAGCGTTGTTGGCACTTTCCAAAGCTTCCGCAAGGGTTTCCACTTCCGTCTCAAGCAGTGAATCAGCTTCAATAACTGTGTGTGGGGGGAAATACGTTTTAACTGCATGCCATTTGTCATGGGCCATGGCTAACGACAAGATGTTTAATTATGTGCTACTTGCACTGAAAACAAATATAATCACTTAGCTAATAATAACCCCAGCCCATGATTTCATCCTCTTGACTTTAAGCTGTAAACAAATCAGTAAATATTATATTAAATTGCCCAAGCATCATCATTTATCAATTTTATCTTCCATTATCATTTCAAATCTTGGTGGAAAGGAGTGGACAATTCAACAAAACTTGATAATTACATGAACCAAGAGGCAATGCTTCCTTAGTTCTTCTTTGAAATAAGAAATTTCAATGTTCTTCAGCTTTGTTGAATCATGACTCATGAGGTTTACATAGGAACTCATTTATATTAAAACACCATGTAGATTTGAGTGAGATCAGAAATCTTAGTAGTTATCTTAGTTTATGAATAGCCTTCAACCAGTACCCACCAACAGGACTAAGCATATAGAGATGTGTTTACAGAGAGTAGCAGACTCAATGGAACTTTGCAATTCTTGAAGCAAAATGTGGTACAAAGAATAGAGAATATAGCACATATGAACAAGGCAGTTGGATCTTCCTAATTTACCCTGATTTACTCAACCTAGGAGCATAAGGTGTAGCACATATGTACAACGCAGTTGGATCTTCCTAATTTTCCCTGATTTACTCAACCTAGGAGCATAAGGTGTAATGATTTACTCAACCAAGATTGTAATAAAGCAAAAATATAAAGTTAATACTGGAAGAAGTAAAAAATAAGCTATATACTTGAGGTAAAAAAACTGTAGATAACATGGATTACCAATGTGAAAGTTTGAGCACATTTGAAGTTTGCCAATAAAATCAGCTGCCTGCAGAACCATACAACTGTTTGTAAGAAGTAATACGCTTTTAAGTAGGTGAAAGGAAGACACTCATATATCAAAAAAATACAATCAACTTTGACAACAGAAGTATCCCACCTCTAATTGCCGTCTTTGTCCCTCAAAACAAAAGGGCTTCAAAAATATTGATGCAGCCAGCTTACCAGCAGATTTCACTTTACTAAGGAGCTCCATCGCAGTAATATGGTCAGCATCCTGTCCTGCACTTGCAACCTATAGAAGGAAATCATGTAAGTAATACAAATGACCTCACTCTGGTTGACAAAATCGATAGCATGGTTTGATGTTAGCATCAGTTAAGCTCAGATGACCATGCTTGTAAAACCTTGGTCAAAGGCCTTGACACCTCACACAAAGTTGTTGTTTCTCATAAATGACCACCTTAAAAACTGCTAACATTATTTTTCGACAACAGTTAGTCATATAGCCTTTTATATATAGTTCCACTGACACTGCATGGTATCCTACTGTCAAACAATATGAAAAAAAAAAGCAGTACCAAACAGAGATGAGAAGTGTACAGACAAGAATAACCGCTGGTGGGCAGGGCTGAAGAGATAATGGAGGTTCCAAGTCTCTGACTACAACATCTGAAATTACAGAGTTGTCAACATCATGAGAAAAACAGAACAGAGAGCATAAAGCCAAAGAAGCATGTAAATAGTAATAATGTTAACATAGTGTCAAGACAGGAAGCGAATACTTAAAAGGTTTTAGCACCTACCTTCTCCGTGGCTTCTTTGTATTAACTGTACGGAAAAATTATCCACGACATGCATGGTCCTGAAAACAAATTCTGCAATTTCAGGAGAGCTAAAGAAGACAATACAGGGGTAAATGTGGAAAATGTCAAACAAGGATTTCATTAAAATCCATGCTAGGTTTCAGTTTAGCATTTATATAAAAGGATTATCCTGGGCATTCAAATTTTCTCAGAAGAAAACCATGTAGCATCCATTGCAGCTTTGCTCTGTAAGAACAAAAGAGTTGATTAATTCAACCTCCTATAACATATATGGTACATGGAGAAGCTTTCACTCACTCCAGAAAACAACTTAGACATGATACAAACACATGAATCCAATAGAGGCACACACTATACAGGTGGAAACAGCAAGTACAGTGGCAAACTTTTGATGTTGCGTACATTATATAGATGGAAACAGAAAGCAAGTCGCAAATGATATAGTCCATTAAATGATTTTCCACAGCCGCAGGACTGAAAGTGTGAGTCTCTGCGCAGAAAACTACAATCCACAACCACAAGTGGAAGTTCTCACTGGTGGGGAATCCACATTGCTCCTATCTAGGGGTTCCGGTCCTGCGCTTCCGCAGATCACGACTTCTCCTAACCGCATTGCGAGCACGAAGGCCCAAGCAATTAGCAAGTTCAGAGCGGGTGAATGTGTGCCGTACCAGAAGCGGATAGGGGTGGAGGAGAGGGTGCGGGAGCCCAGGCAGAAGTCGATGACGGCGTCCTTGCGGCTCCCGACGCCGACCACCTCCACGGGATCCGGCGCCCGCGGGGCACCATCCGCCCCCGCACGGACCCCGGAGACGCTGCTGCGGGTCCGCGGCGGCGGGGCGGCGAGGCGCCGACAGGACGCGCACGGGGGAGCCAGAGGCGGCGGCGAGAGCGGGAGCGGGAGGCCCCGCAGGGAGGCCGCCATGTGCGAGGGATGCCAGTGCCCGCCGCCGCGACGACACGACGAGGATGCGTCGGCGGCGACTCGACTGGGTGGCGAGCGAGAGAGGCCACCGGAGAGGTAGACGACGAAAGCCTACGGGAAGAATGGCAGTGGGCCTACATGGGCCTCGCCGTCTGTCCTTGCGTGAAGCAGACTTATATGGGCCTAAATTTGGTGGGCCAACCGCGCTACGCTATTCGCTCCCTAAATTTCTGGTGGGCCTGCATGGGCTCTCTCTTGTCTTCAGAACCAGACTTTGAGCAAGCCGAAATGTGGTGGGCCAAACACTCTTTTTCAGCTTTTTTTTTTAAGGATTAAGAAGGTTCGTGAAAATGTCTAAAGTTGTTGGCCCATTATCACCCTACTGGCTAGTAACAAACAACTCTTGTGGCGTATATAATACTCCATCATTTTTCTTATTTGATATCGTTAATTTTTAGATTATGTTTATTTATTTGTTTTTT
This sequence comes from Oryza brachyantha, assembly GCF_000231095.2. Classification (NCBI taxonomy): domain Eukaryota; kingdom Viridiplantae; phylum Streptophyta; class Magnoliopsida; order Poales; family Poaceae; genus Oryza; species Oryza brachyantha. The sequence goes on from NC_023171.2 coordinate 14,753,440, forward strand.
TAGATTTTTTTCTGAAATGTACATTATAAGTTATATTTAAAGTGTCTTTAGTAATAAATAAAATCACAACAAAATAATCAATATTATGTAAATTTTTGAATAAAAATCATTGACAATAGACATAAAAGTAAACCGTGTCAACTAAAAAATTATTATGCGGCAACATTAATTCGTTAGTCCGATGAACCAATCAAATCGTTGCCGTTTATAGACACGTTCCATCCTTCGATTATCATCGGTGATCACAACCTAACTCAAATGCTCCTATAAAATATAATATACTGCATCCGTTCTAAAATAAAATAATTTTTAGTCATTTTAGTTTGTTCTAAAATATCATTTTATAGTAATTATAGTATTAGAGTATGTGAAAGCACAGAACAAATGCATTAGAAATAGATAAAATATGGATAATTGTATTCGATTTGATAAGGTGAAGGATACGTTAGTCTTTTAGCTTTGGGGCCTTTAGCTTTTGTATTAGTAGACGTGTGATGAGTAAAAATCGATAAATCATAAATCCATGATATATATAAGTGAGGCGAGCAAAGCTAATCGTCAATCCGTTCGTACCTCTAGCCTGAGACAGACAGAGCAAGCATGCATATGCGAATATGCAATGGCATTGGCACGCATATGCGTGTGCCTCCTGCCTCATGTGCTTATATATGCTTGCCGGTGCAAGAAGCCAACCGCAACCCGGCCACCGTCAAAGACAACCAGACAGCCGAGCTCCCATGCATCTGTGTACAGCATGTCGATAATTTTTATCATTTTAGTTCAATATGTAGTTAATCTTTTTAAATTTTGACTATCGATAAACTTTACAATATTTAGTTTGAAGCATTAGGATAATATGTGTAGCGGTTCATAAAGAGCATTTTAATAAAAGCAAACACTTATTTATTTTGTGGATACATTTTAATATTTTATTTTATTTTTAAGAGCAATATAAGGGATTATCCTGTTCTGAAAAACAACCGTGTCCATATTCATGTCTGATCCTATCATCCTTATTTGTATTTGAAATAATTCTATTTGTTTTTGTATCCGACTTATTCGTATTCTTCTTCGTATCCATCTAACAATATGAAAATGAACATACATGGGTATTACCCGTCTATATTCGATTTGTTTCCATCCCTACATACAAGTTTAGTTGCATTTTAGATCCTATAGTTGTAATATGTACATAACAGAGTTAGACTTGGACTATATCTTAGACCCCCTCTTACAAAAACCTGCTACAGTATAGGTCTAGTACAATTAGTTGATCTAGCCAGAAGGCCGTGGACACCTACATACACTATAATATATTAGATCATGGAGGAGTGTCTATGATTAGTGTAGCGGTGCATCAGGGGATATGTGCATTGGTTTAACCTCGATAACAAACATCATACCTTCATCTCATCATTGAGTTTGGATCGACCTTACATCATACACTTTCGTATTTAGCTGCCGATATCAATTCTAGGACCAGTTTTTATAACAAACCATATGTCGCCGGTGTAGCCGGTGGCCGGGCTGGTACTGTGCATGGCTGTGTCTGTGACGGCTGATTGGCATCCAAATATGTGCGTGTAGCGATCTGGGGTTTTGAATGATCGAGCTCGATCGATATATCGGATTGGAACAATTAATGCAATGCAATCAATCACGGCGAGATCAATAATTCTCGCAAGAAAGGCAGTTCCTTTTTGTCCCAGGGCTTTTAACAAAGCATCAACTGCATCTCTCTCTCTCTCTCTCTCTCTCTCTCTCTGATCTCTCTCTAGATGTGTCTGTACATGTAAGTGCATGTGATCGAGAAAGCTAGAGACGGTATATGATATGGACAAGTGTGTGCAGATCTCCTCAGCGAGCTGATCACTCTCTGCGTGCGTTGCATGCATGCAAGGCTGATGAGCCTGCAGCCCCCTCCGCTGCACAGCACAGTCAACAGGCTAAAGTTGCCATGCAGAGATCAAGCAAAGAAATGGATGTACAATAAGGGGCGGATTTAGCATGGGACAAGACGAGCCCCCTCCCGTGTTAGAGTTATTGGAGTCTCCATAAAGATCTCTTTAGAATTTTATGATAAAGATCAATAGAAAGGAGGGTTAAAATACTATATTCAGACACTTCTAACCTTATTGGATAGATCCGTCACTGGTCAACTATCATGTATATGTCAAATGGATAGCTCTATCTACCATTATTCATGCTAAGCTCCAAGCTATATATATACACATACGAATCGATCCATAGTAGCATATGGATATATGCCAAACTATAATTAAGCTACATATATATCTAGTTTGGCATATATCTTTATATGCAATTAATCCATCGAGGATTAGAATGACAAAACATATTTTTACCAAAGCAGTCATGCGTGGGGGTGAAAAACTGACTACAGTGTAGACTGGAGAGTGTTGTGTGTACCTGCCAATAATATGTTCATACCTGACGAGGTAAAGTATCAGTATAGCTTACTACCTGGCTAGCTGCCTCTGGCTGTGAATGAAGATAGCTCCCGCACGTTCTTTTGTTGCTGGAAATTAAAATGGTAGATATAAAATATTATCTTGTTTTGACAGCCATTTAATACTATAAAACATAAAATTAATCCCTATAAAATTTTAAAAATCTACTCTAAAACAGAAAGATAATGAATAAACTTATATATATATATATATTGTTTAACTATTTAAAAAATATGTGCATAAAAGATAAGGAAAAAACTAAGAAAAATTAGTAAAGAAAAAGAGAACGCAGCCGCAGCGTCAACTGTGTTAGAATCCCGGAACAGTATCAGCTAGCTCTGACGTTACCAAACACAAGCTAGTAGCTAAAAGAAGAAGCTCCGATCGATGAGCCGGCCGTGACCGATTCAGAGAAACATCAGAACTCCAGAGAGCAAGCTGCTGCCTGGTCTCTGTGTGTGTGTTTGTGTGTGTTGTCTACTTGCTAGTAGCAGCTCAGCTCGCCTTTCCAAGCTTAGCTGTAGCGACGACAACGCACAGTTCGTTGAAACTTAATTGGAAGCTAGGGATTAGAACTTGACTGGAGGATGACGACGTTGTCTGGCATAGTATAGCTCCATATATATCGTACAAAATAAGAATACCAGTTGCTACCTGATTTGTCAACCTCGTCCTGTTACCCAGCCCGTTGGGCAATAATTAATATAGATCAACTACGGCTGCGTTCGGTTCGGTAGGAGGGTGGAGGTGGATGAGTTATTTGGCGTGAAAAATGCTTAGTATATAATTAATTAATTATTTAAAATATAAATTGATTAATATGATTTTTTTAAAAATAGCTTTTCTATAATTTTTTTAATTAAAACATATACCGTTTAATAGTTTGAGAAGCGTGTGTGCGAAAAATAAGATAACTCATCGGTGATGGCCGAACGCGGTATTAATTAATTAGTTTTAATTCGTTTATAACATAACAGTCCAAAATTCATGTAAACTGTATATATGATCAGAGAGTCCAAAATTGATTTATTTTTTGGTTTATAACATAATAGTCGGACCTCCCTCACTGCTGTCAGTAAAATAAATTACTACCAGGTACTGTAATTAGTTCTCAGAGGAGATTAACTATATTGTTTGCCGATCAAAATGAGATAAAGTTGAAGACTACACACATATGCATAATTAACGTGCGATGAAAACTGTGGGATCAACAGCCACAGATCAAGAGATCGAGCTATTCAGCCAGGTTTTGGACACATATATGGCATGATGCCGACAGCCAGCGGCAAAGTATTCAGAGACGCTGTACATGTGTGTGTATACAGAAAGAGGACGAATATTGTTTTGTCGCCACAGGCCAGTGTAACGAACAAACTAAGGACCACAACGTCATTGCAATAATGCACTAGAGTACGTACTGTCATCGATCGATCGATCGATCACTGAGTTAATGCAAGTCATACACAAAAATGTACGTATAATGCATGCAGCTAGGATATTTATGAACTATATATATACTCCTACATGTTGCAACTAATTTCATGCAGATCTGTATAGTATGTGGCCTGCTATCTTCTTTGGTCCAAAGTGTCATCCACAGCTTATGTTTGTTTATCTAACAATATTACTATCGGCATTTTTTAGGGCGTATCATGATTATTATTTATGGACTCAAAGGTCTTGACGATAAATTTAACCATTGATTTATCATCAAATATATTGCTGATAAAATTTTATATATACGACCATGCATATATATAATCTTTCACCATATATGACATTTGATTAAATATATGACCTTTGACCTTTTGAAATCAAAATATGTCTTAAGAATCAACGGAGTGTTTTTTAATTCAATGCGATTCAGGTGGAGAACCTCTCCCCTCCGGTGAATTATCTAAAAACAGAATGAGCAATAAGTTAAATATATTTTCCCTTTGTGGGCCCTTGGCACAAGTTTCACTTTAAACTAACTATTATACATTCTCCAATAAATTACTCAAATTAAATTTGTCAGTGTATTTACTAACCAAAGGCACCCATATCTTTTGTTGCGAACTTGGAAATAGGCACAAATCATACATATTACCATTTTTTCATATATAGCAAATTAATCTAGATAGGAAAGAAACTAGTACTGAATCATATCAATGCAATAGACAACAGAGAAGAACCTTGGTATCAAATGCTCTCTCTCTCTGTTCCAAAATGTGATCATGTTTGGAATTTGAATCTGATACCAAAGTATAAGTATTTATGACATATTCATAATACCACTTATCACATTAATCACTTCGCATTCAGAATTCTCATCATTTTATCTTCACCTAATTTCTCACCGCAATTGATTAAGGAGTAATATGGTCTTTTCTTCTCTGTTAAACAACCTAGAAATGCTTAAATTTTGAAACACATATAGTAATTAAGAAGAATGTGCAGTCACATGACTCACATCAGAGTCGAACACACGTTGACAGGGTTGAAACCACGTGCGCCTACCACTGAGCTAACAAAGTGTATCTCCTAGATCATTCAGGCCCTATTTGGATCCTAGTTCTGTGACTATTTAGTCCCCACTTTAGTATGTATTGTTTGGTTCAAGGGACTAAAGGGTGATTAATGAGCAGTTAAAATAGGGACTTTTCAGCATGTTCTCCTCTCTTACGGATGGTTGGGTGGGATCGGCTAGCTTTTAGTCCCTTTAGTCCCAAATAAGCACCTTATTTAGGGGCTTTTTAACATCTTAAATAGAGACTTTTTAGTCCCTCATATTTGGGATTTTATGGACTAAAAGAGACTAATATGAACTAAAATGGAGGGACTAAACAGGAACCAAATAGGACCTCAATTTACACCATACTAATACTAACTAATACAAATAGGATTCCTTTTGCACTTGAAGTTATGTATCATATTGACAATATGGTTAGCTGTACTATCGAAAGAAACAACAAGACAATTTGTATTTTGAAACAATTTTGAGCATCCAATAAGAATGCAATAGTGTTGACAATGTGACGGGTCGCCGCCAAGTTTGTTTAAGAACGGCCCAAAACCTAACCAGGGCCCATCGATAGAGGGCGAGGGCGCAGGGTGACAGTGGCAGCCAACACAACGATGGACATGGACTCACCAAGTTGAGGGGCGGCGGCGGCAGCGGCTGTGAATGGAAGGAGGAGGAGAGATAAAAAAAACTAGGGTTGGGGGTTTATATATGGCATGCTCGGACAACTAGATTATTGGACCTATTGGATTTCAAATATAGAAAGTTTACTGGGATAAAACACTTTTGGGTTGTGTGAAGGAAAATCTTTCTCCTTGGCCCATAGGGGCGGGTCCCCAGTGGATCCACGGACCCGACGGAAAATTTACCAAGCCTAGTAACCAATGCAAAGGGGTTTACTAAAAACGCTATTATATATTCATCGGGCTGGATGGCTCTAATTAACACGGATAATATCATAATTAGATACCCAAGACGTACGCGACGCCCCTGTGAAAGCGGCCGCTCACCCTGTGCATGTGTGGCCAAGCTCAAAAAAGGCAAAAAAAAAAAGGAGGAAAAAACTGTTTTACAGTGCACAGTGCTCACAAAGACCTGGCTACCTCTGACCTGCACAGACTTGCATGCATCCATCTCACTCTCTCTCTCTCTCAAAGTCTCCCTTTCTTTCTATCTCTCTCTCTTCACGTGGACAAACTTCACCCTAACTTGTTCCGTAGCATTTAGCTACTTCCAAATGTTCGGTAGCTACGTACCTTTTGGTGTGTCTACATATGCAATATACTGCCCTATGTTACATAGCTTATAGCATATCTAAAACAATGGATAAATTTTGGCTTTCTAAATCTTAATTAGCTATTTATATATAAATATTTTATCTTTAAATTGACGTGCACTCCAACAGACTTGCTATCCCTATTCACGGCCAGGAGGATGACTTGTGGGCTCAACCATATAGAACCAACAAATCACATTACTGCTACGTGGGAGAATAACTTGCTAGATTTAGCCAATAAGGTAATATGTTTAATCATTTAAATAACATGACAAGTAAAATCAATAGCCTCTTCGAAGATAATTTTTCAATATAATTATTAAAATTTAGTATAATTAATAAATCAAATAACTAGGCTCTTGAAGCTGCTCGGAGCTCTCACTGTGCATGTCGTGTGTGCACTGTGCAAGTGGTAGCATTGCAAGTGAGAGAGAAGAAAGCTCAAGGACGCCATAGCTAGCTAGCTCGGTAGCAAGCTCATCAGAGCAGCAGCAGCAGCAATGTCGTCTCAGCTGGACCTGGAGATCGAGCCAGCCAAGGTGAAGAAGAAGAAGCCAAGCGGGGAATAATTACGGAAGCAAGCAAGCGACTGCAGCGGCGTTATTAGGGCAGTGGGATGCGTGCAATTTGGTCGATCTGTTTGTAACCTTCTTGGTCAGTCCTATGCTGCATGCTGTTCTTCAGATCGCCACTGACACACACCAAACCCCACAGATTAATGATGCATCCTGGAGTAGTATCTTTTGCCATCTCTCTCTCTCTCTCCTCCTTTCAACTTTGAAAGCAGCACACCCAGAGAAGAAACCAACATGAAATATAGCTAGCCTTATCGGTCAGTAAGACAGTAGTACTAGCTAGCCACTGTACCTGCAAATATATGCACCAAACATGTAATAAAAACTCCAAGATTAATTAATCCAGCCACTGCTTGCTTGAATTAATTCTAGTCGATCTGGGGTCAGCTAGGCCTTCACATGCATCTAGGGAGAGGCTTGCATTTATCTCCTGCCAAAAGTACAGCAAAACAAACGAAATGTACCAATTACAAAATTAAGTTCTGGCCACTTGATTGATCCCGGTATTATTATTGTTCCTTCCAGTCCTGGCTAAGCTAGCTAGCAACTAATGATCAGCAGTGCAATAGCCAATAACAGCTGCAGAAACATATCGATCCATCCTGCATGGGAATTATCACTTTTTTGTTCTTGATTCCCTCCATTTTCTTGACCACTTCCTGATCAATCTGATGAAATTAATTAGCAGCATCATATCATTCAGTCTTGCCAGTTGATCTTGCTCATTTTTCTTTCTGTGATGACGACTTCAGTTCATGTTTTCCGGGTCCAGTGAACCGACGTGGAGGCCGGCTGCACCGTGCCGCGGCGGCCCCATTGCCGCCGAGCCGCTCATGCCCTGGACGACGCCGACGCCGAGGAAGTCCCTCGTGCTCAGCTTTCCGTCGTCGACGGCGCCACCGAATGCCGACGCGCCGGCGAAGCTACCAGCGGCGTAGCCCGCGCCGCCGCTCCCGCTCGCCATCGAGCCCAGGATGAGATTCTGGTACGACCTTTCGTTGGCAGTTGGCCCTTCACCGCCGGCGCTGGCTCCACGAAGCAGCGAGCTCGCGCCGCCGCCTCCGGTGTAGCTGCTCGTCGTTGCACCTATCTGCGCCGCCTTCTGCAAGAGCGCTGTCGCCGACATCTGCGGCAGCCCGCCGGCCTGTTCGGAAGAGTTGTACAGGGGAGGAAAGCCGCCACCGCCGCCGCCTAGGTGGCTGCCAGCGAGGGCGCCGGAAGTCACGATGCCGCCCTGCCCGCCGCTGCCGTTGAATTGGTCGACGCCATTGCTGCCCGACAAGAAGCCGAGGTTCAGGATGTTACCATTGCTGCTTTGCTGGTGCTGCACGGGGAGCTGCATCAGGTCATGGAACGCCGCCGGCTTGCCTTGGAGCAGCGAGCCACCATGGCCGGCCTGAGCCTGGCCGTCCTCCGGGTACTCCTGAGCGGGAGCATGGTGAGGGGCGTTGGCGAGGTAGTACGACGAGGACGACGAGCCATGCGAGCGGAACATGGAGGCACCCGACGACGAAGCCATGAGGTGATCAAACTGAGAGCCGCCGCCGACGCCGACCCCAGCATTGCCGCCGCCGAGGCGGAGGACGTCACCGGCGGATGCCGACGGCTGGCCGACTTGTTCAGAGAAGCCTGCAGGAGGCAGCTGCGGGGCGGTCATGGCGCCGGAGAACCCAATGCTAATGTTGCCGGAGCAGCCGTAGACGCCGGCGCCGATGGGCGGCACCCGCACGTTCTCCTGCGCCAGCGCGTCGCAGAAGGCGCGGTGGGTGATGAAGCTGTCCCTCCTGCATTGTGCATACGTGAAGAAGAAACAGCGTGTCAAATTGTTTCATCCAATGCATTGTGCACACATGAACATAACCACCAGTGAATTCATTGTAGCACACGTACTACATGCATGATTACATATGGTGCTAGAGTGTATTATTCAGTACTGTGAATCTGTGTTCCAAAACTCATTAAAATTCCTTTTTTGAAATTTCTCCTAGGAGCTATAGCACTCATTAGTAGAAGAAAATATGCATATCTTGTAGTCAGATCTCTTCAGTAATCAAAGTTAATTAATACGATAGTGTACACGTCAAAATATTAAGGAGATCGCAATGTTATTGTAATGGGCAGATTGCATGTTCACACGATCAATTAATTAAGTTCTTATCTATTCATCATTGTTTTACAACATACTATATTTGAAATCCATTCATGCTGGAATTTTTAAATTTACTGATTAATTAGTGCTGCCTCGGTTGTGTTTATACACTGCACTGGCAATCTTAAATGCACTCACTAATTATCGGTGCATGCATATTAACAGCACAGAAGTGAAG